>NC_088212.1:5678849-5978849 GCF_036934945.1 Oncorhynchus masou masou | reverse complement strand
TTGTAATAATGGAAGTTGTTGTAATAATGGTAGGTGTTGTAATAATGGAAGTTGTTGTAATAATGGAAGGTGTTGTAATAATGGAAGGTGTTGTAATAATGGTAGGTGTTGTTGTAATAATGGTAGGTGTTGTAATAATGGTAGGTGTTGTAATAATGGAAGTTGTTGTAATAATGGTAGGTGTTGTATTAATGGTAGGTGTTGTAATAATGGTAGGTGTTGTAATAATGGTAGGTGTTATAATAATGGTAGGTGTTATAATAATGGTAGGTGTTGTAATAATGGTAGGTATTACCTATATAATAATAGTTCCAGTTCCAACATCTCTAAATCACACGGCCCAGTTCCAATATCTCTAAACCACACGGCCCAGTTCCAACATGTCTAAACCATACGGCCCAGTTCCAACATGTCTAAACCATACGGCCCAGTTCCAACATGTCTAAACCATACGGCCCAGTTCCAACATGTCTAAACCACACGGCCCAGTTCCAACATGTCTAAACCACACGGCCCAGTTCCAACATGTCTAAACCACACGGCCCAGTTCCAACATCTCTAAACCACACGGCCCAGTTCCAACATCTCTAAACCATACGGCCCAGTTCCAACATGTCTAAACCATACGGCCCAGTTCCAACATGTCTAAACCATACGGCCCAGTTCCAACATCTCTAAACCACACGGCCCAGTTCCAACATCTCTAAACCACACGGCCCAGTTCCAACATCTCTAAACCACACGGCCCAGTTCCAACATCTCTAAACCACACGGCCCAGTTCCAACATCTCCAGACCATACGGCCCAGTTCCAACATCTCCAGACCATACGGCCCAGTTCCAACATCTCCAAACCATACGGCCCAGTTCCAACATCTCCAGACCATACGGCCCAGTTCCAACATCTCCAGACCATACGGCCCAGTTCCAACATCTCCAGACCATACGGCCCAGTTCCAACATCTCCAGACCATACGGCCCAGTTCCAACATCTCCAAACCATACGGCCCAGTTCCAACATCTCTAAACCACACGGCCCAGTTCCAACATGTCTAAACCATACGGCCCAGTTCCAACATCTCTAAACCACACGGCCCAGTTCCAACATCTCTAGACCACACGGCCCAGTTCCAACATCTCTAGACCACACGGCCCAGTTCCAACATCTCTAAACCATACGGCCCAGTTCCAACATCTCTAAACCACACGGCCCAGTTCCAACATCTCTAAACCATACGGCCCAGTTCCAACATCTCTAAACCACACGGCCCAGTTCCAACATGTCCAAACCATACAGCAGATGAGGGTGTTTTTGTTCCCATAAAATGTGAAGAGAGGACATTTTCCAGGCGGGGTTGAAGAGCTCGTTCACTACCCCACATATAATTTGGCTCTGATTTATCGATGAAAACATGGGCATATGTTGTGTGCGATAGTTTGTGGCGAATCTCCCCGTATGACTGAAGAAACGGTTAATAAATGAGGCCACAGGGCTTTGAGATGAAAATACTGCGAAATTATTCACAAGAATCATACCAGAACAACCAAGTCATACCAGAACAACCAAGTCATACCAGAACGACCAAGTAATACCAGAACGACAGAAGGGTTTACTTTGTTGGGTCTGGGCCCAAGAGAATGCTGTGTTGGGTCTGGGCCCAAGAGAATGCTGTGTTGGGTCTGGGCCCAAGAGAATGCCGTGTTGGGTCTGGGCCCAAGAGAATGCTGTGTTGGGTCTGGGCCCAAGAGAATGCGGGTCTGGGCCCAAGAGAATGCCGTGTTGGGTCTGGGCCCAAGAGAATGCCGTGTTGGGTCTGGGCCCAAGAGAATGCTGTGTTGGGTCTGGGCCCAAGAGAATGCTGTGTTGGGTCTGGGCCCAAGAGAATGCTGTGTTGGGTATGGGCCCAATCGAATGCTGTGTTGGGTCTGGGCCCAAGAGAATGCTGTGTTGAGTCTAGGCCCAAGAGAATGCTGTGTTGGGTCTGGGCCCAAGAGAATGCTGTGTTGGGTGTACACAACAAAGTGAATTCCTCCTGCATTCATTGCGAGTTCAAAGCTTTCTCACAAAGCCAAGGCTTTCAAATCAACCCCCTTCCAAATGACATTATGCAGAAAAGCTTGTCGGGTGGCGGAGGTTCCTGGGGGTTCATCAGGCGTCAGGTATCTCCGGCTGAGCTGCGGCTAGGTTGGCGGTTGTCTCTCACTTTCAAGAACGCACTTCCTGAGTCCCAAATGGCACTCTCGTCCCCTATGTCACTGCTCTCAACTTGAGTGCTTGAGGAAATAGGGTGGAACACCAACGACTCTTTAAAACACAATTGATAAAGTACCAGTGTCCCAAAGGGTATCAAAACTTCTGTTGTCTGGATTCTACTGAGTTCCACTGCAATCGTCCTCTGTTCTACAGAAATACAATGAATCAAAATAAGACCACTCCCCCGGTCACTCTGACAGACGGTCACTCTGAGGTCACTCTGACAGACGGTCACTCTCTGACAGACGGTCACTCTCTGACAGACGGTCACTCTGACAGACGGTCACTCTGACAGACGGTCACTCTCTGACAAACAGTCACTCTGACAGATGGTCACTCTCTGACAGACAGTCACTCTCTGACAGACGGTCACTCTCTGACAGACGGTCACTCCGAGGTCACTCTGACAGATGGTCACTCTCTGACAGACGGTCACTCTCTGACAGACGGTCACTCTCTGACAGACGGTCACTCTCTGACAGACGGTCACTCTCTGACAGACGGTCACTCTGAGGTCACTCTGACAGACAGTCACTCTGACAGACGGTCACTCTGACAGACGGTCACTCTCTGACAGACAGTCACTCTGACAGACGGTCACTCTGACAGACGGTCACTCTCTGACAGACAGTCACTCTCTGACAGACAGTCACTCTGACAGACGGTCACTCCGAGGTCACTCTGACAGATGGTCACTCTCTGACAGACGGTCACTCTCTGACAGACGGTCACTCTGAGGTCACTCTGACAGACAGTCACTCTGACAGACGGTCACTCTGACAGACGGTCACTCTGACAGACGGTCACTCTGACAGAAGGTCACTCTGACAGAAGGTCACTCTGACAGAAGGTCACTCTGACAGAAGGTCACTCTGACAGACTTTTCCCATAATTCACCCTTTTCCGACACAGATTTCCAACATACGCATCCTTAGTCAACAAAACGCCTCCAAACAAGAAGCAATTCATTATCGTTTACCTCTCATCATTTGCACACACTGTATATAGACTTTTTCTATTGTATTATTGACTGTATGTTTTGTTTATTCCATGTGTAACTCTGTGTTGTTGTTTGTGTCACACTGCTTTGCTTTCTCTTGACCAGGTCACAGTTGTAAATGAGAACTTGTTCTCAACTAGCCTACCTGGTTAAATAAAGGTGTTCTCAACTAGCCTACCTGGTTAAATAAAGGTGTTCTCAACTAGCCTACCTGGTTAAATAAAGGTGTTCTCAACTAGCCTACCTGGTTAAATAAAGGTGTTCTCAACTAGCCTACCTGGTTAAATAAAGGTGTTCTCAACTAGCCTACCTGGTTAAATAAAGGTGTTCTCAACTAGCCTACCTGGTTAAATAAAAGGTGAAATAAATAAATATTATAAAAATGTACACACGTATCCTCCACTCGAGTTTAAGACTATTTCCTTGTTGTTCCAGTTTCCGTTACTACTGTTGTCCACTCAGAACATGTTTGAGTTTCTTTGCCCACGAGAGAAGTATATCCCCCCCCCCTCCCATTTTCCACACAACTTCATCTAAAACTGTTGAATGAGTTTTCTGTAAACAATAGATTCCTTCACTTTAAGCCAGGTAAATACTGATCTTCTATTCTTATTACCCGCTAAGCCATTACAACTAACTAATGCATATACAGTTGGAGGCAAAATTGAGCAAGAACGGGGAGATTTGATTAACCATTGTCAAGTCCTAGGTGATGGAGATCAGATACACCCCCTTCCACTGAAACACACACACACATGCTGGTGCCCCAGTGGTGACTATTTTCTCAAGCATCTCTGTGCAGTCAAACCTTTTTTGTACTACCAGGGCCACGATAATTTGCCCCCCTCTCTGTATGTCCGAGTGTGGCCCCCTCCCCATTTGTTACTACAGCTAGTGTTGCCAGCACTGCCACTGCCTGGGTGGGGGCACCCCACAGGAATTCTCATCGGCTAGGTACAAGGTCGTCAAGCTTCTCATTAGCAGCTTTGAGAAATTCCTTGTATATTATGCTCACCCATCCGGGGGGTGTGGCTTTGTTGGACCAACCCTGCCAAGCAGGCGCAGAATCTTGAGGGGGCAGTGCTGATTTAGTGGGTTTCTGACCGCAAATATCTTTCTGTATTGGCTACTTGCAGTAGTCCCATAAAACAAATAAGGACTTCACCTAAGTGTAAGGGTCGCTCGGGTGGGTGTCTAGGGTACAGGGTCGCTCGGGTGGGTGTCTCGGGTGGGTGTCTAGGGTACAGGTTCGCTCAGGTGGGTATCTAGGGTACAGGGTCGCTCAGGTGGGTGTCTAGGGTACAGGGTTGGGGACCGTTCCACCATGACAGGACATGAAATAAACAAACTTGTAACGAATGTCTTCGGGTGAAAGAGAGGAGGAGAGGAGCAGCGTGATGATAATCCACAAAAACAATAAACCGACAAAAAAAATCAACAAAGACGAAACAGTCCCGTAACGTGAACACTAACACATAGGAAAACAGGAAACAGGAACAATCACCCACAAAATACCCAAAGAATATGGCTGCCTAAATATGGTTCCCAATCAGAGACAATGATAGACAGCTGCCTCTAATTGAGAACCAATCTAGGCAACCATAGACTTACAAAAACACCTAGATAGGAAACACCCCCATAAACATACAAAACCCCTAGACAAGAAAAAACACATAAATCCCCCATGTCACACCCTGACCTAACCAAAATAACAAAGAAAACAAAGAATACTAAGGTCAGGGTGTGACAAAACTAGATTTATAATCTATTTTAAAATGTATTTTCCATATCTGCACAAAATGGAAAGCTCTCTCTGTTACAACTCGCAGACACACATACAGTATGGGCTCTGGGATTTGCAACCATTTTCCTTTTTCACTCACTTTAACTCCACACTTTTCCAAACGCAAAAAACACAAACCCATTACAATGCAACGGCACATACCCACATACTGTGCCTTCTATGTCCTCTGTTTGCTGTGTTTTTACCCCTACCATGTAAATAACTTTGCACGCCCAATTTTTCAGTTTTTGATTTGTTAAAAAAGTTTGAAATATCCAATAAATGTCGTTCCACTTCATGATTGTGTCCCACTTGTTGTTGATTCGTCACAAAGAAATACAGTTTTATATCTTTATGTTTGAAGCCTGAAATGTGGCAAAAGGTTGCAAAGTTCAAGGGAGCCGAATACTTTCGCAAGGCACTGTATATGAAGATGTACAGTTGAAGTCGGAAGTTTACATGCACTTAGGTTGGAGTCATTAAAACTCGTTTTTCAACCACTTCACACATTTCTTGTTAACAAACTATAGTTTTGGCATGTCGGTTAGGACATCTACTTTGTGGATGACACAAGTCATTTTTCCAACAATTGTTTACAGACAAATTATTTCACTTATAATTCACTGTATCACAATTCCAGTGGGTCAGAAGTTTACATACACTAAGTTGAATGTGCCTTTAAACAGCTTGGAAAATTCCAGAAAGTGATGTCATGGCTTTAGAAGTTTCTGATAGGCTAATTGACATCATGTGAGTTAATTGGAGGTGTACCTGTGGATGAATCAGTTCAATAATGAGCCTGTCTTCTAATTGGGTCTTGTATCTATTCATAAATACTATCAATAGAGAGTGGAATACTATTTTTACGATATTCCCTATCTTGAACTGTATACTGTATTTGAATTAATTTCTTTATCGATTGTTGTATTTTATTGTTGTATTTCATTGTTCACCTTCCAACAGGACAACGACCCTAAGCACACAGCCAAGACAACGGAAGAGCGGCTTTATGACAAGTCTCTGAATGTTCTTCAGTGGCCCAACCAGAGTCCGGACATGAACCCGATCGAACATCTCTGGAGAGACCTGAAAATAGCTGTGCAGCAACGTTCCCCATCCAACCTGATAGAGCTTGAGAGGATCTGCAGAGAAGAATGGGAGAAACTCCCCAAATATAGATGTGCCAAGCCTGTAGAGTCAAACCCAAGAAGACTCAAGGCTGTAATCGCTGCCAAAGGTGCTTCAACAAAGTACTGAGTAAAGGGTCTGAATACTTGTGTAAATGTGATATTTCAGTTTTGTATTTTGCAAATGTTTATAAAAACCTGTTTTAGCTTTGTCATTATGGGGTATTGTGATGTCATTATGGGGTATTGTGATGTCATTATGGGGTATTGTGATGTCATTATGGGGTATTGTCATGTCATTATGGGGTATTGTGATGTCATTATGGGGTATTGTGATGTCATTATGGGGTATTGGAAAAAAGCTAATTAATAAATTTTAGAATAAGGTTGTAAGGTAACAAAATGTGGAAAAAGTCAAGTGGTCTGAATACTTTCCGAATAGCTTGTGTAAAAGGAAGGAAAATATATACAAAAACAATTAATATTTTTAGGCCCTAATTTTCTGTTAATTTCCTGATGATTCTACATTTAAACAGCCACTGTCCATCCACACCCAGCAGGTGATCTCTAACACACCACGGCAATGTTTTCAGCCTTTCATCTAGGCTATGTGTCTGACCCCTAAGAATAAAGAGAGGCTTTAAAAGCACAGTGTGTGTCCTAAACAGGGTGTTTGTATTTTTATGAGAAACGTTGTGTTCAAAGGGGTCGTGACAGAGGAAACATGGTGCAGACTATTTTCAGAAATGTATGTATCCCTCCTGTCCTTGTATTATCAACCACAACAGGATCCCTGCAAATAACTGTGGTTATATTCTCTGACTCCTCCAATGATTATTATTTTTTTTAAATATTTTACCTTTATTTAACTAGGCAAGAAATTCTTATTTACAATGACAGCCAAAGGAACAGTGGGTTAACTGCCTTGTTCAGGGGCAGAGAAATAGATATTTACCTTGTCAGCTCAGGGATTCAATCTAGCAACCGGTTTCGGTTACTGGCCCAACGCTCTAAACACTAGGCTACGCTGCCGCCTCTACACTCTAACCACTAGGCTACCCTGCCGCCTCTACACTCTAACCCCTAGGCTACGCTGCCGCCTCTACACTCTAACCCCTAGGCTACGCTGCCGCCTCTACACTCTAACCCCTAGGCTACGCTGCCGCCTCTACACTCTAACCCCTAGGCTACGCTGCTGCCTCTACACTCTAACCCCTAGGCTATGCTGCCGCCTCTACACTCTAACCACTAGGCTACGCTGCCGCCTCTACACTCTAACCCCTAGGCTACGCTGCCGCCTCTACACTCTAACCCCTAGGCTACCCTGCCGCCTCTACACTCTAACCACTAGGCTACGCTGCCGCCTCTACACTCTAACCACTAGGCTACCCTGCCGCCTCTACACTCTAACCACTAGGCTACGCTGCCGCCTCTACACTCTAACCCCTAGGCTACGCTGCCGCCTCTACACTCTAACCCCTAGGCTACCCTGCCGCCCTTTACAAACAACACATGGAGATTTTAGGCTTCAGGGAGTCCTTGGACTGTATAAAGGCATCTCAGAGTAGGAAATTCTGATCTAGGATCAGTTTTACCATTTAGATCATAAAGAGTACACCGGTAAGATTTGTCAAACATCTGCACCTTCTGAACAGAGTTAGCATATTCGCTAGCTAGCACAACATACTGTAGCTGTTGGTGGTTGAAGTTGGTGGTTGAAGATATCCCTCTCGTGGTGTGGGGGCTGTGCTTTGGCAAAGTGGGTGGGGTTATATCCTTCCTGTTTGGCCCTGTCCAGGGGTGTCCTCAGATGGGGCCACAGTGTCTCCTGACCCCTCCTGTCTCAGCCTCCAGTATTTATGCTGCAGTAGTTTGTGTGTCAGGGGGCTAGGGTCAGTTTGTTATATCTGGAGTACTTTTCCTGTCCTATTTGGTGTCCTGTGTGAATTTAAGTGTGATCTCTCTAATTCTCTCTTTCTTTCTCTCTCTCGGAGGACCTGAGCCCTAGGACCATGCCCCAGGACTACCTGACATGATGACTCCTTGCTGTCCCCAGTCCACCTGGCCGTGCTGCTGCTCCAGTTTCAACTGTTCTGCCTCATTATTATTGGACCATGCTGGTCATTTATAAACATTTGAACATCTTGGCCATGTTCAGCTATAATCTCCACCCGGCACAGCCAGAAGAGGACTGGCTACCCCTCATAGCCTGGTTCCTCTCTAGGTTTCTTCCTAGGTTTTGGCCTTTCTGGGGAGTTTTTCCTAGCCACCGTGCTTCTACACCTGCATTGCTTGCTCTTTGGGGTTTTAGGCTGGGTTTCTGTACAGCACTTTGAGATATCATCTGATGTACGAAGGGCTATATAAATAAATTTGATTTGTTTTGATTTGTAGCTAGCTAAGGACACTGCACTAACTCAGCAGCTACCACAGGCAGCTGTTTCATGGAAATGAAATCCATTGTGATTGAATTACAACGTTAATATACTGTAAGTGGTTAGCTAGCTTGGAGGAAGTATTTAGTGTTGTGTGAGATGTAATTTAGCTAGCTACCATCCCATAGCCTACGTTGTATATGAAGAGTGACTGGATCATGATATTTAACCACTGGATGTAGAGAGGAAATGCCCTATTTATACATTCAGAAACGGCAGGTGTGTTCGCTAACGAGTCGGCACGCAGCAGGCACCGCTTTTGTTCTAGCAAGAGAAGGAACGGCCACTGTGATAAGTACATATCGGCAGGGAGCCCAGGCCTGACTCCAATACAGAGATCCTAAACTGAGATGTAATAGGAGCCCAGGACTCACCCCAGTACAGAGATCCTAAACTGAGATGTAATAGGAGCCCAGGACTCACCCCAGTACAGAGATCCTAGACTGAGATGTAATAGGAGCCCAGGCCTCACCCCAGTATAGAGATCCTAAACTGAGATGTAATAAGAGCCCAGGCCTCACCCCAGTATAGAGATCCTAAACGGAGATGTAATAGGAGCCCAGGCCTCACCCCAGTACAGAGATCCTAAACGGAGATGTAATAAGAGCCCAGGCCTCACCCCATTACAGAGATCCTAAACGGAGATGTAATAAGAGCCCAGGCCTCACCCCATTACAGAGATCCTACAATGAGATGTGATAGTAGCCCAGGCCTCACCCCAGTATAGAGATCCTACAATGAGATGTAATAGGAGCCCAGGCCTCACCCCAGTATAGAGATCCTACAATGAGATGTAATAGGAGCCCAGGCCTCACCCCAGTACAGAGATCCTAAACGGAGATGTAATAGGAGCCCAGGCCTCACCCCATTACAGAGATCCTAAACGGAGATGTAATAAGAGCCCAGGCCTCACCCCAGTACAGAGACATAAGAAGCCACACTCAGTTTAACTGAACAACTTTTGAATGAACTCACTTCAAAATTCTATTAGTCAACTGTTCATATACAGGAATTTATATCTACCATTGTTTTACAGTCCATTCACCTGTTCCATAGGGGCCAAACATCTCTTTGAGAAGGTTGCCATGACATTTTATTCACCTTTAACTGCAAACCTCTGCCGCTTTTCCCATGAAGTACTTTGTCTACCATTTAGTCATGTATTCTCTCTCTTTCTCTCTCTCTCTTTCTCTCTCTATATCTCTCTCTCTGTTTCTCTCTCTCTCACAAGAAATTCGTTTCGGTGGAAAGGTCTTCTGACTCAGGTTTCTCTGTGTAAACACAGAGACGATCTATAGTGATATTGTATCTCAATAGGCAGCAGTTGACATCGTGACAAGAAGACAAGAAGTTATTCACCGGTGTGAGGTAGTTTCATAAGAAGCAGACGATTAGACTTACAGGGCCTTCAGGAAGTATGCATATACATTTACTTATTCCACATTTTGTTGTGTTCAAGATTAAATTCAACATTTATTCATCTCACCTATCCTACACACAATATCCCATAAGGACAAATTCAAAACATGTTATTAGAAATTTGAGCAATTGTATTGAAAATGAAATACAGAAACACAGCATATAATTTACATAAGTATTCACACCCCTGAGGCAATATTTTGTAGAAGCACCTTTGGCAGCGATTACAGTTGTGAGTCTTCCTGGGTAAGTCTCGTTTGCCCTGTTTACTCTTTTCAAAAGTATACAAGATTTGTCAAATTGATTGTTGGTCATTGCTCGGCAACCATTTTCAGATCTTGTCACATGTTTTCAAGTAGATTTAAATCAAAACTGTAACTCGGCCACTCAGGAACAGTCACTATCTTCTTGGTAAGAAACCCCAGTGTAGATTTGACCTCATGTTTCGGGTTATTGTCCTGCTGAAAGGTGAATTCATCTCCCAGTGTCTGGTGGGATGCAGACTGAACCAGGTTTTCCTCTGGGATTTTGCCTGTGCTTAGCTCCCTTACGATAATTTTTTTTTTTATCCTGAAAAACTCACCAGTCCTTAACAATGACACGCATACCCATAACATGATGCAGCCATCACTATGCTTGAAAATATGGAGAGTGGTACTCAGTAACGTGTCATATTGGATTTCCCCTAAGCATAAGACCTTGTATTCAAGACATAAAGTTAATTGCGTTGCTACATGTTTTGCAGTTATACTTTAGTGCCCTATTGCAAACAGCATGTTTTTGGTATTTTTCTTATTCTCTACCGTCTTCCTTCTTATCAATCTGTCAATTAGGTTACTATTGTGGAGTAATTACTATGTTGTTGACCCATTCTCAGTTTTCTCCTATCACAGCCATTAAACTCTGTAACTGTTTTAAAGTTTAAACATGTCCTTCCTCTCTGTACTGATACGCCATCCAACGTGTAAATAATCACTTCACCATTGTAATGCTTTTCTTGTGGGGAAAGAGAGGCGGACCAAAATGCAGCGTGGTTAGTTTTGTGCATCTTTAATAAAGATGAAAGTACTACAATTTACAAAACAAGAACCGTGTAAAAACCAAAACAGTCCTATCTGGTGCCACAAACACAAAGACAGGAACAATCACCCACAAAACCCAACACAAAACAGGCTACCTAAATATGGTTCCCAATCAGAGACAATGACTAACACCTGCCTCTGATTGAGAACCATATCAGGCCAAACATAGAAATGGACAAACCAGACACACAACATAGAATGCCCACCCAGCTCACGTCCTGACCAACACTAAAACAAAGAAAACACACACGAACGATGGTCAGAACGTGACAACCATGCTCAAAGGGATATTTAATGTCTGTTTTTTAAACGTTTTATACCCATCAAAAAAAAATTCGATGCCCTTCTTTAAGAGGCATTGGAAAACCTCCCTGGTCTTTGTGGTCGAATCTGTGTTTGAAAATTCCCTGCTCGATTGAGGGACCTTACTGATAATTGTATGTGTGGGGTACAGAGATGAGGATGTCATGAATAAAATCATGTTAAACTATTGTTAAATGTTAAATTAATTAACACACAGAGAGTCCATGTGACTTATTATGTGACTTGTTAAGCACATTTTTACTCCTGAACTTATTTTTTATTTATTTTTATTTTACCTTTATTTAACCAGGCAAGTCAGTTAAGAACAAATTCTTATTTTCAATGACGGCCTGGGAACAGTGGGTTAACTGCCTGTTCAGGGGCAGAACGACAGATTTGTACCTTGTCAGCTCGGGGATTTGAACTTGCAACCTTTCAGTAACTAGTCCAACTCTCTAACCACTAGGCCTAGTAGTTAGGCTTCCCATGACAAACGGGTTGAATACTTACTGACATTTCAGCTTTTTATTTTTTATGAATTTGTAAAAATGTCTAAAAACATAATTCCACTTTGACATTATGGGGTATTGTCTATTTCATCCATTTTTAAACTCAGGCTGTAACAACAAAAATGTGGAAAAAGTCAATGTGTGTGAACACTTACTGGAGACAATGTTTATGGATGGTCTCCGTGTGAGTGTGAGTTGAAACAACAGCTCTGCTGTTTTAACACTGAGGAGTCAGAGAGAGATCCACAGAAACACACACGTACGCACACACACAATGGCAAGTTTTTCCAACACTATGAATCACAAGGCTCTACTAAACAAGAAAAAACAACCCCCGCCCCTCCCTCCCTCCCAAATCCAACTCCTCCACATCTCCCTCAACATCCATCTACAATGCTCCTCTCTTTTGGCAGACATTCAAACAGGGGGGGCATCACAACAGACCGTCTCTGTAAGCAGTAGGAGAGAAGAGGGCTGGCGAGTGGCGCAGCGATCTAAGGCATTACATCTCAGTGCTAGAGGTGTCACTACAGACTCTGGTTCGAGTTCCAGGCTGTATCACAACACCGGCTGTGATTGGGAGTCCCATTGGGCCCAGTGTCGTCCGGTGGAGGCCGTCATTGTAAATATGAATTTGTTCTTAACTGACTTGCCTGGTTAAATAAAGGTTAAATACAATAATAAAGACCCGAGCAGGGGTTTGTCTTATACAAGACAATCTCTGTTAACAGAGTGGCTGGGTTTGTCTTATACAAGACAGTCTCTGCTAGCAGAGTGGGTGGGTTTGTCTTGTACAAGACAGTCACTGATAGCAGAGTGGGTGGGTTTGTCTTGTACAAGACAGTCACTGATAGCAGAGTGGGTGGGTTTGTCTTGTACAAGACAGTCTCTGTTAGCAGAGTGGGTGGGTTTGTCTTGTACAAGACAGTCACTGATAGCAGAGTGGGTGGGTTTGTCTTGTACAAGACAGTCTCTATTAGCAGAGTGGGTGAGTTTGTCTTGTACAAGACAGCCTCTGTTAGCAGAGTGGGTGGGTTTGTCTTGTACAAGACAGTCTCTGTTAGCAGAGTGGGTGGGTTTTATTATACAAGACAGTCTCTGTTAGCAGAGTGGGTGGGTTTGTCTTGTACAAGACAGTCTCTGTTAGCAGAGTGGGTGGGTTTGTCTTATACAAGACAGTCTCTGTTAGCAGAGTGGGTGGGTTTGTCTTATACAAGACAGTCTCTGTTAGCAGAGTGGGTGGGTTTGTCTTGTACAAGACAGTCTCTGTGAGCAGAGCGGGTGGGGGGGGGCTTGTGTAAGACAGTCTCTGTTAGCAGTAGCAGAGAGGGTGGGGGGTCTTGTGTAAGATCGTCTCTGTTAGCAGTAGAAGAGTAGTTGGGGGGTCTGTCTTGTGTAAGACCGTCTCTGTTAGCAGTAGCAGAGTGGTGGGGGGGTCTGTCTTGTGTAAGACCGTCTCTGTTAGCAGTAGCAGAGTGGTGGGGGGTCTGTCTTGTGTAAGACAGTCTCTGTGAGCAGAGCGGGTGGGGGGGGGTCTGTTTTGTGTAAGACAGTCTATGTTAGCAGTAGCAGAGAGGGTGGGGGGGTCTTGTGTAAGACAGTCTCTGTTAGCAGAGCGGGTGGGGGGTCTTGTGTAAGACAGTCTCTGTTAGCAGAGCGGGTGGGGGGGTCTTGTGTAAGACAGTCTCTGTTAGCAGAGCGGGTGGGAGGGGTCTTGTGTAAGACAGTCTCTGTTAGCAGAGCGGGTGGGGGGGTCTTGTGTAAGACAGTCTCTGTTAGCAGAGCGGGTGGAGGGGTCTTGTGTAAGACAGTCTCTGTTAGCAGAGCGGGTGGGGGGTCTTGTGTAAGACAGTCTCTGTTAGCAGAGCGGGTGGGGGGGGGTCTTGTGTAAGACAGTCTCTGTTAGCAGAGCGGGTGGGGGGTCTTGTGTAAGACAGTCTCTGTTAGCAGAGCGGGTGGGGGGGTCTTGTGTAAGACAGTCTCTGTTAGCAGAGAGGGTGGGGGGTCTTGTGTAAGACAGTCTCTGTTAGCAGAGCGGGTGGGGTCTTGTGTAAGACAGTCTCTGTTAGCAGAGCGGGTGGGGGTGGTCTCGTGTAAGACAGTCTCTGTTAGCAGAGCGGGTGGGGGGGGGTCTTGTGTAAGACAGTCTCTGTTAGCAGTAGCAGAGTGGTGGGGGGTCTGTCTTGTGTAAGACAGTCTCTGTTAGCAGAGCGGGTGGGGGGGGGGTCTTGTGTAAAACAAATGGCCTGTAGGCTACAGTGTTTTGGTATGCAGTGCCCTCCTCTTCAACTCTCTTGAACAGCTAGAGACCCAAACACACAGCGGGAAGCCTTTACCCCTCCTTCTCCTCTCATTCACATGCCTCAAACCCAGACAGTTCCTACTCTGTATCGTCTCATGGTGAGATTGACAGCACCAGAGAGGAGAGGAGAGGAGAGGAGAGGAGAGGAGAGGAGAGGAGAGGAGAGGAGAGGAGAGGAGAGGAGAGGAGAGGAGAGGAGAGGAGAGGAGAGGAGAGGAGAGGAGAGGAGAGGAGAGGAGAGGAGAGGAGTTTGAGTTAACAGAGGATAGTCCCTTTGTGGAAGAAACTCTAGTCTTCACTGTAGACAGCATAGATAGAAAACATTTATTTCTTTGGCAGGCAGCTTGATTACAACACAGCGAGAATCCTTCCCCTCCTTTTCACTCTGACAGACACAGACACAGTCATATCCTGTCCTGTAGACTAGGAGCAGTTAGCAGAGAAGCCCTCCTGAAGGCTCTGCCTCCGTTCACCTCCCTACTCCTTCCCACGCTGCATGGGGCTTTTGGGAGAAGGGGGGGGAAGAGAGTTGTGTCCAAAATGGCACAACTTTTGACCACTGTACTATGAGGAATAGGGTTCTATTTGGGTTTAGACCACAGTACTACGAGGACAAGGGGTTCTATTTGGGTTTAGACCACAGTACTACGAGGAATAGGGGTTCTATTTGGGTTTAGACCACAGTACTATGAGGAATAGGGTTCTATTTGGGTTTAGAACACAGTACTACGAGGAATAGGGTTCTATTTGGGGTTTAGACCACAGTACTATGAGGAATAGGGTTCCATTCCATTTGGGACGTAACCAAAGCCTATGAAGCCACTACCTTTGATTAGACATGGTTCAGGGGTGAAGAACCGCAAGACAAGCAACATTAAGAGAAACACAGGGCAAGAGAAACACAGGGCAAGAGAAACACAGGGCAAGAGAAACACAGGGCTCACGGGGTGGCAGGGTAGCCTAGTGGTTCGAACGTTGGACTAGTAACCGGAAGGTTGCAAGTACAAATCCCCGAGCTGACAAAGGTACAAATCTGTTGTTCTGCCCCCTTAACAAGGCAGTTAACTCACTGTTCCTAGGCCGCCATTGAAAATAAGAATTTGTTCTTTTAACTGACTTGCCTAGTTACATGAAAGGTTTTAATAAAATAAATAATTAAATAACGCTGTCATAACCCATATATTTACACCTGTTGTGACATAGATTGTGTTATGTTATGGCCGGTTGTGACACCTATATAAAAGAGTGTCAAAACCCACATTTATTCAAATGTGTTTTTTCCCTGTCAAGAAGTTTCCTGTAGTATTGAAAGTTTGTTTCTTAAATCGTTTGTTGTTATTGTAATGAATTCTTTACGGTCATGTTTTTTTTCTTCCTTCGTCATATGTTAAATAACTTGTAGAACATACCCTTTATGACACTGTCAAGAGGCATTATGACATCACAATCACATCAGCCTGATAGGCCAATCACGTACAAGCCCTTCCCGTCAGTCCTCAGTCAACAATGAGGGTGTCTTGTCCTGCTCCTGAAATCTGCTCCTCCATTCACCCCAGTCATCAGCAAACAGGGCATTGGGGTTGGTGCATGTTTGCACAATTACACTGATTTCATAAAATGTTACGAAACATAAACATACTGTTGACAGGGAGACTATGGTGTACTGGAATGTTTTGCCTCGTGTGTTAGGTTTAGTGGTGTTTGACACTCTTATGTAGGTGTCATAACCAACCATAAAACAACACAATATATTTCACAACAGGTGTACACTATATATACAAAAGTATGTGGACAGCCCTTCATACTAGTGGATTCAGCCATGTCAGCCACTACCGTTGCTGACAGGTGTATAAGGTCAAGCACACAGCCATGCAATCTCCATAGACAAGCATTGCCAGTGGAATGGCCCGTACTTTAAGAGCTCAGTGACTTTCAACGTGGCATAGGATGTCACCTTTCCAGGAACTCAGTTCATTAAATGTCTGCCCCCCCCCACCCCCGGTCAACTGTAAGTGCTGTTATTGTGAAGTGGAAATGTCTAGGAACAACAACACGACGAGGAACACAAGCTCACAGTGACTTGCAAGTGCTGAAACGCGTAGAGCTTAAAAATAATTGGTCCTCGGTTGCAACACTTCCAAACTGCCTCTGAAAGCAACGTCAGGAAATGGGTTACCATGGCCGAGCAGCCAAATCAAATCAAAATCAAATCAAATGTATTTATATAACCCTTCTTACATCAGCTGATATCTCAAAGTGCTGTACTGACACCCAGCCTAAAACCCCCAAACAGCAAGCAATGCAGGTGTAGAAGCACGGTGGTTAGGAAAAACTCCCTAGAAATGCCAAAACCAAGGAAGAAACCTAGAGAGGAACCAGGCTATGTGGGGTGGCCAGTCCTCTTCTGGCTGTGCCGGGTGGAGATTATAACAGAACATGGCCAAGATTTTCAAATGTTCATAAATGACCAGCATTGTCAAATAATAATAATCACAGTAGTTGTCGAGGGTGCAACAAGTCAGCACCTCGGGAGTAAATGTCAGCCGCACATTAGCCTAAGATTACCATGTGTCAAGCTCCGGAGCAGTGAAAACACGTTCTCTGGAGGGATGACTTTTATTCTAAAACGCAGAAAATACACGTGTGTGTTGTACATTTAACCATCTGGCAGTCCAACAAACTATTCTGGGGTTCGCAAATTCCAGGAGGACGCTACCTGCTACCTGCCCGAGTACAGAGTGCCAAATGTAAGAGTTTGGTGGAGGAGCTGTTTTTCTGGGGCTGTTTTTCATGGTTCGGTCCGCTTAGTTCCAGTGAAGGGAAATCCTAACACTACAGCATACAATGACATTCTAGACGATTCTACACTTTTTGGGGAAGGCCCTTTCCTGTTTCAGCATGACAATGCCCCCGTGCACAAAGCGAGGTCCATACAGAAATGGTTTGTCGAGATCGGTGTGGAAGAACTTGACAGGCTTGCACAGAGCCCTGACCTCAACCCCATCGAACACTTTTGGGATGAATTGGAACGCCGGCTGCGAGCCAGGTCTAATCGCCCAACATCCGTGCCCGACCTCACTAATGCTCTTGTGGCTGAATGGAAGTCCCACAGCAATGTTCCAACATCTAGTGGAAAGCCTTCCCAGAAGAGTGGAGGCTGTTATAGCAGCAATGTTCCAACATCTAGTGGAAAGCCTTCCCAGAAGAGTGGAGGCTGTTATAGCAGCAACATTCCAACATCTAGTGGAAAGCCTTCCCAGAATAGTGGAGGCTGTTGTAGCAGCAATGTTCCAACATCTAGAGGAAAGCCTTCCCAGAAGAGTGGAGGCTATTATAACAGCAATGTTCCAACATCTAGAGGAAAGCCCTCCCAGAAGAGTGGAGGCTGTTGTAGCAACAAAAGAGGGACCAACTCCATATTAAGCCCATGATTTTGGAATGAGATGTTCAACTTTTGATCATGTAGTGTATGTTTCGTAACAGTGTTATAACCTTATTATGACAGGTTATGACAATATATGTCAGCTGTTATGGAATAGTTTTGACCGTGTCACAATGTGTGATGACGCTCGGTGTCAAATAAAGTGTCACCCAAAACATGTTGAGACAAGCATTTCCCATGTAGCCCTTTACACTTGTACCAGTATACAGGTTGAAAATGGCAATACTAAAGCTCCGAAATTGGAAAGGACAGTAACATGTTATACGTGAGGTCAGAGGTCAGTGTCTGTACAGTAACATGTTATACACGAGGTCAGAGGTCAGTGTCTGTACAGTAACATGCTATACATGACCTCAGTGACTGTACAGTAACACACTATACATGAGGTCAGAGGTCAGTGACTGTACTGTAACATGTTATACGTGACCTCAGTGACTGTACAGTAACACACTATACATGAGGTCAGAGGTCAGTGACTGTACTGTAACATGCTATACATGACCTCAGTGACTGTACAGTAACACGCTATACATGACCTCAGTGACTGTACAGTAACATGCTATACATGACCTCAGTGACTGTACTGTAACATGCTATACATGACCTCAGTGACTGTACTGTAACATGCTATACATGACCTCAGTGACTGTACTGTAACATGCTATACATGACCTCAGTGACTCTACTGTAACATGCTATACATGACCTCAGTGACTGTACTGTAACATGCTATACATGAGGTCAGTGACTGTACAGTAACATGCTATACATGACCTCAGTGACTGTACTGTAACATGCTATACATGAGGTCAGAGGTCAGTGACTGTACTGTAACATGCTATACATGACCTCAGTGACTGTACAGTAACATGCTATACATGAGGTCAGAGGTCAGTGACTGTACTGTAACATGCTATACATGACCTCAGTGACTGTACAGTAACACACTATACATGAGGTCAGAGGTCAGTGTCTGTACTGTAGCATGCTATACATGACGTCATAGCTCATGCTCTGCACTGTTCAGTATGGGTTTTGACTGAGAGTAGGTCTGACCTTGAGCACCTCACGCCACAAGAATTGGTCCCCATCCCTCCCACTAATTAGTCAACTTTTGCTCTATTTTTGTTGTCTGATTGAGGGAGATAATTATGAGGACTATCTATTTTGAAAGATGAGACGTTGAGGATTATAATAAATGTGTTTGGCACACCAAACACCCAGTCCAAATGTGCACTTCACATTTCCATATCATTTAATGTCAACATTTATGATCACCATGTTAGATTTACAGTTACAAGATGACATTTATTTATTTATTTATTTTACCTTTATTTTACTAGGCAAGTCAGTTAAGAACACATTCTTATTTTCAATGACGGCCTGGGAACAGTGGGTTAACTGCCTGTTCAGGGGCAGAACGACATATTTGTACCTTGTCAGCTCGGGGGTTTTGAACTCACAACCTTCCGGTTACTAGTCCAACACTCTAAACACTAGGCCACCCTGCCGCCCCCATGATGTCATATCCTGGGTAGTTCTGAGCAGAATGAGACTATGTTAGATTTACAGTTACAAGATGACATCATATCCTGGGTAGTTCTGAACAGAATGAGACTATGTTAGATTTACAGTTACAAGAAAAATGTAAAACTAAATATAAATATAAAAATCAACGACGTCATGTTTCAGATTCAGTCTCGTGTTTCAGGTGCTCTGTGGTGTACTCACCTTTGACCTTTGGTCTAATCATTTCCCCCATTATCTCCAAACTGTTCCCTTTCATTTGCTACCGTGGTTACGCATACCCCCCCCCCCCCCATTGACAGTATTCGTATCATTCAGACCTGGATTTAAACAGTATTCGTGTCATTCAGACCTGGATTTAAACAGTATTCGTGTCATTCAGACCTGGATTTAAACAGTATTCGTGTCATTCAGACCTGGATTTAAACAGTATTCGTGTCATTCAGACCTGGATTTAAACAGTAATCGTGTCATTTTCTATTAGGAAACTTTTCAATGTAGCCCTATAGGCCAATTCACACGCGTGTTAAAAGGTTAAACGAAGGGGATTCCTTCTGTATCTGACTGTTCCTTTATCCGATTCGTCTCCTTAAACGTGTCCTAAATTCACACAAATCACCTACACAGTGTAAGACGCCTATGCAGTGAGTTGTAAGGGCTTGAATGAATAGGTTGGCACAGAATAACACCACAAGACTCACATTTTACGGTTTTCAGAACAACTAGGTCTATTTGTAAATAGCATTTTATGAATTTGTGGTAGTTGAATTGATCACATGATGTTTACTTTCCGAAGGCGATTGGAGTTCTGGATAAAGGTTGATAATGTGGTTTTCTCTACAGACCCTGACCATCAATATCTAACTAATAACAAAAAGCTGTAGAGAGACAGACACTATACAGACCCTGACCATCAATATATAACTAATAACAAAGAGTTGTAGAGAGACAGACACTATACAGACCCTGACCATCAATATGTAACTAATAACAAAGAGTTGTAGAGAGACAGACACTATACAGACCCTGACCATCAATATGTAACTAATAACAAAGAGTTGTAGAGGCACAGACCCTCTACAGACCCTGACCATCAATATCTAACTAATAACAAAGAGTTGTAGAGAGACAGACACTCTGGTGGTAAATTCAGGCCATAGACTCTGGTCTAAAGTAGTGCACTATATAGGGAACAGGGTGCCATAGGGCTCTGGTCTAAAGTAGTGCACTATATAGGGAACAGGGGTCCATAGACTCTGGTCTAAAGTAGTGCACTATATAGGGAACAGGGTGCCATAGACACTGGTGAAAAGTAGTGCACTATATAGGGAACAGGGTGCCATAGACCCTGGTCAAAAGTAGTGCACTATATAGGGAACAGGGTGCCATAGGGCTCTCGTCTAAAGTAGTGCACTATATAGGGAACATGGTGCCATAGACTCTGGTCAAAAGTAGTGCACTATATAGGGAACAGGGTGCCATAGACTCTGGTCAAAAGTAGTGCACGATATATGGAACAGGGAGCCATAGACTCTGGTCAAAAGTAGTGCACTATGTAGAGAACAGGGTGCCATAGACCCTGGTCAAAAGTAGTGCACTATATAGGGAACAGGGTGCCATAGACTCTGGTCAAAAGTAGTGCACTAAATCCTACTTGTACAAAATAACTACAAAATAACTTACCTTTATCCCCTTTATCCCCGCACATTGACTCGTACCTCCTGTATATAGCCTCCACATTGACTCTGTACTATAACACCTTGCTTTCTTCCATCTACGTAACATTGCAAAAATCTGAAACTTTCTGTCCAAAAATGATGCAGAAAAATTAATCCATGCTTTTGTCACTTCTAGGTTAGACTACTGCAATGCTCTACTTTCCGGCTACCCGGATAAAGCACTAAATAAACTTCAGTTAGTGCTAAATACGGCTGCTACAATCCTGACTAGAACCAAAAAAATTGATCATATTACTCCAGTGCCTCCCTACACTGGCTTCCTGTCAAAGCAAGGGCTGATTTCAAGGTTTTACTGCTAACCTACAAAGCATTACATGGGCTTGCTCCTACCTATCTCTCTGATTTGGTCCTGCCGTACATACCTACACGTACGCTACGGTCACAAGACGCAGGCCTCCTAATTGTCCCTAGAATTTCTAAGCAAACAGCTGGAGGCAGGGCTTTCTCCTATAGAGCTCCATTTTTATGGAACGGTCTGCCTACCCATGTCAGAGACGCAAACTCGATCTCAACCTTTAAGTCTTTACTGAAGACTCATCTCTTCAGTGGGTCATATGATTGAGTGTAGTCTGGCCCAGGAGTGGGAAGGTGAACGGAAAGGCTCTGGAGCAACGAACCACCCTTGCTGTCTCTGCCTGGCCGGTTCCCCTCTTTCCACTGGGATTCTCTGCCTCTAACCCTATTACAGGGGCTGAGTCACTGGCTTACTGGGGCTCTCTCATGCCGTCCCTGGAAGGGGTGCGTCACCTGAGTGGGTTGATTCACTGATGTGGTCATCCTGTCTGGGTTGGCGCCCCCCCTTGGGTTGTGCCTTGGCGGAGATCTTTGCGGGCTATACTCAGCTTTGTCTCAGGATGGTAAGTTGGTGGTTGAAGATATCCCTCTTGTGGTGTGGGGGCTGTGCTTTGGCAAGGTGGGTGGGGTTATATCCTTCCTGTTTGGCCCTGTCCGGGGGTGTCCTCGGATGGGGCCACAGTGTCTCCTGACCCCTCCTGTCTCAGCCTCCAGTATTTATGCTGCAGTAGTTTATGTGTCAGGGGGCTAGGGTCAGTTTGTTATATCTGGAGTACTTCTCCTGTCCAATTCGGTGTCCTGTGTGAATCTAAGTGTGCGTTCTCTAATTCTCTCCTTCTCTCTCTCGGAGGACCTGAGCCCTAGGACCATGCCCCAGGACTACCTGACACGATGACTCCTTGCTGTCCCCAGTCCACCTGGCCGTGCTGCTGCTCCAGTTTCAACTGTTCTGCCTTATTATTATTCGACCATGCTGGTCATTTATGAACATTTGAACATCTTGGCCATGTTTTGTTATAATCTCTACCCGGCACAGCCAGAAGAGGACTGGCCACCCCACATAGCCTGGTTCCTCTCTAGGTTTCTTCCTAGGTTTTGGCCTTTCTAGGGAGTTTTTCCTAACCACCGTGCTTCTACACCTGCATTGCTTGCTGTTTGGGGTTTTAGGCTGGGTTTCTGTACAGCACTTTGAGATATCAGCTGATGTACGAAGGGCTATATAAATAAATTTGATTTGATTTTGATTTATATAGCCTCCACATTGACTCGGTACCCCCTGTATATAGCCTCCACATTGACTCTGTATCCGTACCCCCTGTATATAGCCTCCACATTGACTCGGTACCGGTACCCCCTGTATATAGCCTCCACATTGACTCTGTATCGGTACCCTCAGTATATAGCCTCCACATTGACTGTATACCGGTACCCCCTGTATATAGCCTCCACAATGACTCTGTATCGGTACCCCCTGTATATAGCCTCCACATTGACTCTGTATCGGTACCCTCAGTATATAGCCTCCACATTGACTGTGTACCGGTACCCCCTGTATATAGCCTCCACATTGACTCTGTATCGGTACCCCCTGTATATAGCCTCCACATTGACTCTGTATCGGTACCCTCAGTATATAGCCTCCACATTGACTGTGTACCGGTACCCCCTGTATATAGCCTCCACATTGACTCTGTATCGGTACCCCCTGTATATAGCCTCCACATTGACTGTGTACCGGTACCCCCTGTATATAGCCTCCACATTGACGCTGTACCAGTACCCCCTGTATATAGCCTCCACATTGACTCTGTACCAGTACCCCCTGTATATAGCCTCCACATTGACTCGGTACCGGTACCTCCTGTATAGAGCCTCGTTATTGTTATTTTTATTGTGTTACTTTTTATAACAATTGAACTATTTTTACTTTAGTTTATTTAGTGAATAACTCTATTTATATAAAACTGCATTGTTGATTAAGGGCTTGTAATGAAGCATTTCACTGTAAGGCCTACACTTGTTTGTATTCAGAGCTTGTGACTAATAAAGTTTGATTAGATTTGACTATATAAGGGAATAGGGTGCCATGTGGGACACGGCCCTTTGTTTCAGAAAAGCCATTAACTGTTCCATTCGCTGTTTGGGTTTCATGAGAAATAGCTGGTGTCAGAATAGGTCCTGGGCCAGGCTGACCCCACTAGGTCAGTCTCTCCAGCCCCCCCTTCCTTCCATCGCTACAAACAGACAAATTAGCTAGATGGCATTATATGCGACGAGATCCTATTTCTGCTATTCATAGACAGTGACCAATCTGACAATAAGTCAATCTGACAACGCTAGTCTAGCTACCAGACCTCGGGTTGAAATGGGATTTGATTTTCTTTCTCATATAATTTAGTTGTGCTTGATAGAGCTTGCCTGGCACAATAGAAAACTAAGGAATATGGAGTTGTCCTCAAAGATGAAGACCCTGACAATCTGGCATTCCACTCAGGCTCAAATAAATGCTCAAAGTATGAGAAGAAAACAAATTCTGTTTAAATCCAGGTCTGAATGATACGAATACTGTTTAAATCCAGGTCTGAATGATACGAATACTGTTTAAATCCAGGTCTGAATGATACGAATACTGTTTAAATCCAGGTCTGAATTAAACGAATACTGTTTAAATCCAGGTCTGAATGACAGGAATACTGTTTAAATCCAGGTCTGAATGATACGAATACTGTTTAAATCCAGGTCTGAATGATACGAAGACTGTTTAAATCCAGGTCTGAATGATACGAATACTGTTTAAATCCAGGTCTGAATGATACGAATACCGTTTAAATCCAGGACTGAATGATACGAATACTGTTTAAATCCAGGACTGAATGATACGAATACTGTTTAAATCCAGGTCTGAATGATACGAATGCTGTTTAAATCCAGGTCTGAATGAAACGAATACTGTTTAAATCCAGGTCTGAATGATACGAATACTGTTTAAATCCAGGTCTGAATGATACGAATACTGTTTAAATCCAGGTCTGAATGATACGAATACTGTTTAAATCCAGGTCTGAATGATACGAATACTGTTTAAATCCACACTCTCACTATACTATATATACACACTATATACACTCTCACTAGACTATATATACACACTATATACACACTCACTAGACTATATATACACACTATCTACACACTCACTAGACTATATATACACACTATATACACACTCACTAGACTATATATACACACTATATACACTCTCACTAGACTATATATACACACTATATACACTCTCACTAGACTATATATACACACTATATACACACTCACTAGACTATATATATACACTCACTAGACTATATATACACACTCACTAGACTATATATACACACTATATACACACTCACTAGACTATATATACACACTATATACACACTCACTAGACTATATATACACACTATATACACACTCACTAGACTATATATACACACTCACTAGACTATATATACACACTATATACACACTCACTAGACTATATATACACACTCACTAGACTATATATACACTCT
Source organism: Oncorhynchus masou masou (assembly GCF_036934945.1). Lineage (NCBI taxonomy): Eukaryota > Metazoa > Chordata > Actinopteri > Salmoniformes > Salmonidae > Oncorhynchus > Oncorhynchus masou. The sequence continues at coordinate 5,954,065 of NC_088212.1, read as the reverse complement.
CACTAGACTATATATACACACTATATACACACTCACTAGACTATATATACACACTCACTAGACTATATATACACACTATATACACACTCACTAGACTATATATACACACTCACTAGACTATATATACACACTATATACACTCTCACTAGACTATATATACACTCTCACTATACTATATATACACACTATATACACTCTCACTAGACTATATATACACACTATATACACACTCACTAGACTATATTAACACACTATATACACACTCACTAGACTATATATACACACTCTCACTTGACTATATATACACACTCACTAGACTATATATACACACTATATACACTCTCACGAGACACTATATACACTCTCACTAGACTATATATACACACTATATACACACTCACTAGACTATATATACACACTATATATACACACTATATACACTCTCACTAGACTATATACACACTATATACACACTCACTAGACTATATACACACTATATACACACTCACTAGACTATATACACACTATACACACACTCACTCGACTATATATACACACTATCAACACACTCACTCACACAAACTACATTGACACTCCCACACAAAACCCACACACATTCAGATACACTACACACATACTGACACAACACAAACACACACACTGACACGACACACACACACTGACACAACACAAACACACACACTGACACGACACAAACACACACACTGACACGACACAAACACACACACTGACACGACACAAACACACACACTGACACGACACAAACACACACACTGACACGACACACACACACTGACACAACACAAACACACTGACACGACACAAACACACTGACACGACACAAACACACTGACACGACACAAACACACTGACACGACACAAACACACTGACACGACACACACACACTGACACAACACAAACACACTGACACAACACAAACACACTGACACAACACAAACACACTGACACAACACAAACACACTGACACAACACAAACACACTGACACAACACAAACACACTGACACAACACAAACACACTGACACAACACAAACACACTGACACGACACAAACACACTGACACGACACACACACACTGACACAACACAAACACACTGACACAACACAAACACACTGACACAACACAAACACACTGACACAACACAAACACACTGACACAACACAAACACACTGACACAACACAAACACACTGACACAACACAAACACACTGACACAACACAAACACACTGACACAACACAAACACACTGACACAACACAAACACACTGACACAACACAAACACACTGACACAACACAAACAGACTGACACAACACAAACACACTTCTGCACATGTCATTTACTGCCACTTTACCCCGCCTTCATGTACATATCTACCTCTAATACCTTATTATCATCTATCCTGATGTCTAGTCACTTTACCTTCATGTACATATCTACCTCTAATACCTTATTATTATCTATCCTGATGTCTAGTCACATTACCCCGCCTTCATGTACATATCTACCTCAAATACCTTATTATTATCTATCGTGATGCCTGGTCACATTACCCTGCCTTCATGTAAATATCTACCTCTAATACCTTATTATTATCTATCCTGATGCCTGGTCACTTTACCCTGCCTTCATGTACATATCTACCTCTAATACCTTATTATTATCTATCGTGATGCCTGGTCACATTACCCTGCCTTCATGTACATATCTACCTCTAATACCTTATTATTATCTATCGTGATGCCTGGTCACATTACCCTGCCTTCATGTACATATCTACCTCTAGTACCTTATTATTATCTATCCTGATGCCTGGTCACTTTACCCTGCCTTCATGTACATATCTACCTCAAATACCTTATTATTATCTATCGTGATGCCTGGTCACATTACCCTGCCTTCATGTACATATCTACCTCAAATACCTTATTATCTATCCTGATGTCTAGTCACTTTACCCTGCCTTCATGTACATATCTACCTCTAATACCTTATTATTATCTATCCTGATGCCTAGTCTCTTTACCCTGCCTTCATGTACATATCTACCTCAAATACCTTATTATTATCTATCGTGATGCCTGGTCACATTACCCTGCCTTCATGTACATATCTACCTCTAATACCTTATTATTATCTGTCCTGATGTCTAGTCACTTTACCCTGCCTTCATGTACATATCTACCTCTAATACCTTATTATTATCTATCCTGATGCCTAGTCTCTTTACCCTGCCTTCATGTACATATCTACCTCTAATACCTTATTATTATCTATCCTGATGTCTTTACCCTGCCTTCATGTACATATCTACCTCTAATACCTTATTATTATCTATCGTGATGCCACTTTACCCCGCCTTCATGTACATATCTACCTCAAATACCTTATTATTATCTATCCTGATGCCTAGTCACTTTACCCTGCCTTCATGTACATATATACCTCTAATACCTTATTATTATCTATCCTGATGTCTAGTCTCTTTACCCTGCCTTCATGTACATATCTACCTCTAATACCTTATTATTATCTATCCTGATGTCACTTTACCCTGCCTTCATGTACATATCTACATCTAATACCTTATTATTATCTATCCTGATGTCTTTACCCTGCCTTCATGTACATATCTACCTCTAATACCTTATTATTATCTATCCTGATGCCTGGTCACTTTACCCTGCCTTCATGTACATATCTACCTCTAATACCTTATTATTATCTATCGTGATGCCTAGTCTCTTTACCCTGCCTTCATGTACATATCTACCTCTAATACCTTATTATTATCTATCCTGATGTCTAGTCTCTTTACCCTGCCTTCTTGTACATATCTACCTCTAATACCTTATTATTATCTATCCTGATGCCTGGTCACTTTACCCTGCCTTCATGTACATATCTACCTCTAATACCTTATTATTATCTATCCTGATGCCTGGTCACTTTACCCTGCCTTCATGTACATATCTACCTCTAATACCTTATTATTATCTATCCTGATGCCTAGTCACTTTACCCTGCCTTCATGTACATATCTACCTCTAATACCTTATTATTATCTATCCTGATGCCTAGTCTCTTTACCCTGCCTTCATGTACATATCTACCTCAAATACCTTATTATTATCTATCGTGATGCTTGGTCACATGACCCTGCCTTCATGTACATATCTACCTCAAATACCTTATTATCTATCCTGATGTCTAGTCACTTTACCCTGCCTTCATGTACATATCTACCTCAAATACCTTATTATTATCTATCGTGATGCCTGGTCACATTACCCTGCCTTCATGTACATATCTACCTCTAATACCTTATTATTATCTATCCTGATGCCTGGTCACATTACCCTGCCTTCATGTACATATCTACCTCTAATACCTTATTATTATCTATCGTGATGTCACTTTACCCTGCCTTCATGTACATATCTACCTCTAATACCTTATTATTATCTATCGTGATGCCTGGTCACATTACCCTGCCTTCATGTACATATCTACCTCTAATACCTTATTATTATCTATCCTGATGCCTGGTCACATTACCCTGCCTTCATGTACATATCTACCTCTAATACCTTATTATTATCTGTCCTGATGTCTAGTCACTTTACCCTGCCTTCATGTACATATCTACCTCTAATACCTTATTATTATCTATCCTGATGCCTAGTCTCTTTACCCTGCCTTCATGTACATATCTACCTCTAATACCGTATTATTATCTATCCTGATGTCTAGTCACTTTACCCTGCCTTCATGTACATATCTACCTCTAATACCTTATTATTATCTATCCTGATGTCTTTACCCTGCCTTCATGTACATATCTACCTCTAATACCTTATTATTATCTATCCTGATGTCTTTACCCTGCCTTCACGTACATATCTACCTCTAATACCTTATTATTATCTATCCTGATGTCTAGTCTCTTTACCCTGCCTTCATGTACACATCTACCTCTAATACCTTATTATTATCTATCCTGATGTCTAGTCTCTTTACCCTGCCTTCATGTACATATCTACCTCTAATACCTTATTATTATCTATCCTGATGCCTAGTCACTTTACCCTGCCTTCATGTACATATCTACCTCTAATACCTTATTATTATCTATCCTGATGTCACTTTACCCTGCCTTCATGTACATATCTACCTCTAATACCTTATTATTATCTATCCTGATGTCTAGTCTCTTTACCCTGCCTTCATGTACATATCTACCTCAAATACCTTATTATTATCTATCCTGATGCCTAGTCACTTTACCCTGCCTTCATGTACATATCTACCTCTAATACCTTATTATTATCTATCCTGATGCCACTTTACCCTGCCTTCATGTACATATCTACCTCTAATACCTTATTATTATCTATCCTGATGCCTAGTCTCTTTACCCTGCCTTCGTGTACATATCTACCTCTAATACCTTATTATTATCTATCCAGATGTCTAGTCACTTTACCCTGCCTTCATGTACATATCTACCTCTAATACCTTATTATTATCTATCGTGATGCCTAGTCACTTTACCATGCCTTCGTGTACATATCTACCTCTAATACCTTATTATTATCTATCGTGATGCCTAGTCACTTTACCCTGCCTTCATGTACATATCTACCTCTAATACCTTATTATTATCTATCCTGATGTCTAGTCTCTTTACCCTGCCTTCATGTACATATCAACCTCTAATACCTTATTATTATCTATCCTGATGCCTAGTCACTTTACCCTGCCTTCATGTACATATCTACCTCTAATACCTTATTATTATCTATCCTGATGCCTAGTCTCTTTACCCTGCCTTCATGTACATATCTACCTCTAATACCTTATTATTATCTATCCTGATGCCTAGTCTCTTTACCCTGCCTTCATGTACATATCTACCTCTAATACCTTATTATTATCTATCCTGATGTCTAGTCACTTTACCCTGCCTTCATGTACATATCTACCTCTAATACCTTATTATTATCTATCCTGATGTCTAGTCACTTTACCCTGCCTTCATGTACATATCTACCTCTAATACCTTATTATCATCTATCCTGATGTCTAGTCTCTTTACCCTGCCTTCATGTACATATCTACCTCTAATACCTTATTATTATCTATCCTGATGCCACTTTACCCTGCCTTCATGTACATATCTACCTCTAATACCTTATTATTATCTATCCTGATGTCTAGTCACTTTACCCTGCCTTCATGTACATATCTACCTCTAATACCTTATTATTATCTATCCTGATGCCTAGTCACTTTACCCTGCCTTCATGTACATATCTACCTCTAATACCTTATTATTATCTATCCTGATGTCTAGTCTCATTAACCCTGACTTCATGTACATATCTACCTCTAATACCTTATTATTATCTATCCTGATGCCTAGTCACTTTACCCTGCTTTCATGTACATATCTACCTCTAATACCTTATTATTATCTATCCTGATGTCTAGTCACTTTACCCTGCCTTCATGTACATATCTACCTCTAATACCTTATTATTATCTATCCTGATGCCTAGTCACTTTACCCTGCCTTCATGTACATATATACCTCTAATACCTTATTATCATCTATCCTGATGCCTAGTCTCATTAACCCTGACTTCATGTACATATCTACCTCTAATACCTTATTATTATCTATCCTGATGCCTAGTCACTTTACCCTGCCTTCATGTACATATATACCTCTAATACCTTATTATCATCTATCCTGATGCCTAGTCACTTTACCCTGCCTTCATGTACATATCTACCTCTAATACCTTATTATTATCTATCCTGATGCCTAGTCACTTTACCCTGCCTTCATGTACATATCTACCTCTAATACCTTATTATTATCTATCGTGATGCCTGGTCACATTACCCTGCCTTCATGTACATATCTACCTCTAATACCTTATTATTATCTATCCTGATGTCTTTACCCCGCCTTCATGTACATATCTACCTCTAATACCTTATTATTATCTATCGTGATGCCTGGTCACATTACCCTGCCTTCGTGTACATATCTACCTCTAATACCGTATTATTATCTATCCTGATGCCTAGTCACTTTACCCTGCCTTCATGTACATATCTACCTCTAATACCTTATTATTATCTATCCTGATGTCTAGTCACTTTACCCTGCCTTCATGTACATATCTACCTCTAATACCTTATTATTATCTATCCTGATGTCTAGTCACTTTACCCTGCCTTCATGTACATATCTACCTCTAATACCTCATTATTATCTATCCTGATGTCTAGTCACTTTACCCTGCCTTCATGTACACATCTACCTCTAATACCTTATTATTATCTATCCTGATGTCTAGTCACTTTACCCTGCCTTCATGTACATATCTACCTCTAATACCTTATTATTATCTATCCTGATGCCTGGTCACATTACCCTGCCTTCATGTACATATCTACCTCTAATACCTTATTATTATCTATCCTGATGCCTAGTCACTTTACCCTGCCTTCATGTACATATCTACCTCTAATACCATATTATTATCTATCCTGATGCCTAGTCACTTTACCCTGCCTTCATGTACATATCTACCTCTAATACCTTATTATTATCTATCCTGATGTCTAGTCTCTTTACCCTGCCTTCATGTACATATCTACCTCTAATACCGTATTATTATCTATCCTGATGCCTAGTCACTTTACCCTGCCTTCATGTACATATCTACCTCTAATACCTTATTATTATCTATCCTGATGCCTAGTCACTTTACCCTGCCTTCATGTACATATCTACCTCTAATACCTTATTATTATCTATCCTGATGCCTAGTCACTTTACCCTGCCTTCATGTACATATCTACCTCTAATACCGTATTATTATCTATCCTGATGCCTAGTCACTTTACCCTGCCTTCATGTACATATCTACCTCTAATACCTTATTATTATCTATCCTGATGCCTAGTCACTTTACCCTGCCTTCATGTACATATCTACCTCTAGTACCTTATTATTATCTATACTGATGCCTAGTCACTTTACCCTGCCTTCATGTACATATCTACCTCTAATACCTTATTATTATCTATCCTGATGTCTAGTCACTTTACCCTGCCTTCATGTACATATCTACCTCTAATACCTTATTATTATCTATCCTGATGTCTAGTCACTTTACCCTGCCTTCATGTACATATCTACCTCTAATACCTTATTATTATCTATCCTGATGCCTAGTCTCTTTACCCTGCCTTCATGTACATATCTACACTACCGTTCAAAAGTTTGGGGTCACTTAGAAATGTCCTTGTTTTTGAAAGAAAAGCTCATTCTTTCTCCATTAAAATAACATCAAATTGATCAGAAATACAGTGTAGACATTGTTAATGTTGTAAATGACTATTGTAGCTGGAAACAGGTGAGTTTTAATGGAATATCTACATAGGCGTACAGAGGCCCATTATCAGCAACCATCACTCCTGTGTTCCAAACGCACGTTGTGTTAGCTAATCCAAGTTTATAATTTTAAAAGGCTAATTGATCATTAGAAACCCCTTTTGCAATTATGTTAGCACAGCTGAAAACTTAGCTAGCCAGTTAATATATATATTTGTTTTCTCTAAATGCATCTTAGCTAGCTAAGTTAACTATTTTATGAATACAACTATCATGTGCTGTCGACGTCAGGATTTGACTTGAGAGCACCAGTTAGCTCCAAACGTGATTAGTTGCTTTGATTGCATGACAAGGTGTGTTCAGACAGTGCATTCAGACATTGTGTATAACTAGCTTGTTTGTTTGACTATTAGCCTAGGTATGGCCTGGGGGAGCGGAGGGGGGGGGGAGAAATAATTAGCTTGTTTGTTTGACTATTAGCCTAGGTATGGCCTGGGGTAGCGGAAAGGGGGGGGGGGGGACTGCGGAATAGTGTGTGCTGGTTTATTTGTTCACACATTAGCCTAGCACTAATACACATTAGCCTAGCACTAATACACATTAGCCTAGCACTAATACACATTAGCCTAGCACTAATACACATTAGCCTAGCACTAATACACATTAGCCTAGCACTGGGTGTTCTGTTTGACAAAGGTTTGCCACTCCTCTCTACCCCACTATCGTCAGGGCTGTGTCTGTGTGGTGCGCATGGTGAGAAAAGACCCCAGTCCAGGAGCCATGGCAACGCAGCAGCTCATTTAACAGTCCGGCTGTCGTGGAGGGAGGAACTGAAACTCTTAAAGACAAACTGTTTTAATGGAAGTCTTATTAAAATGTACATCAACACTTATGACTGACAGTCATGGATGTGTACATTTTATGTACGGGTGGTCCCGTGAATTGAACCTTCTATCCTGGTGTTACAAGCACCGTGCTCTACCAACTGAGCTACAAAGGATCACTAACTCTCGAGACGATATATTGCAGTTAGCTATAAAGGGTACAACCATCATGTGTCCTCTTTTCATAATGTCTAATCGTCTGTGTGTTTGAGAGCCACAACAAACACTGATTCTAAATCAAATAAAGTTTATTTATATAGCCCTTCGTACATCAGCTGATATCTCAAAGTGCTGTACAGAAACCCAGCCTAAAACCCCAAACAGCAAGCAATGCAGGTGTAGAAGCACGGTGTAAATGCCTGGGTAATAGAGATCCTCCATTAAAACTTGCTGTTTAGTCTAAAATTAGGACTGAATCTCAATCTGTATCTCGGTAAACTGGCGATATGCATCTGGACCGGATGTTAGACAACCACAAAGCAGCTTCTATATCCCTGATCACAAATGCGCTCCAAAGGAGGTTGAGGGAGGGGAGTATGTTATATTTGTCTCCAGGTAAATAAGTAATAAGAAATAGTAAACACACAAGCCGGCAGCAGGAATGTTCTGTGTTGAGCCCGAAGTCACCATTTCCAGTTCACTATGTTACTTACAGCCGAGCAGGAAACCCCCCAAAAAATGTGCTTCTCACATACCTTCTAGACCCCTCAAACTCAACTCTGGACCCCCAAGCCAGTTACAATGTGTTTTTTCATTGTTCCCCTCTAACCATTTACATTTACATTTAAGTCATTTGGCAGACGCTCTTATCCAGAGCGACTTACAAATTGGTGAATTCACCTTATGACATCCAGTGGAACAGCCACTTTACAATAGTGCATCTAAATCATTTAAGGGGGGGGTGAGAAGGATTACTTTATCCTATCCTAGGTATTCCTTAAAGAGGTGGGGTTTCAGGTGTCTCCGGAAGGTGGTGATTGACTCCGCTGTCCTGGCGTCGTGAGGGAGTTTGTTCCACCATTGGGGGGCCAGAGCAGCGAACAGTTTTGACTGGGCTGAGCGGGAACTGTACTTCCTCAGTGGTAGGGGGGCGAGCAGGCCAGAGGTGGATGAACGCAGTGCCCTTGTTTGGGTGTAGGGCCTGATCAGAGCCTGGAGGTACTGCGGTGCCGTTCCCCTCACAGCTCCGTAGGCAAGCACCATGGTCTTGTAGCGGATGCGAGCTTCAACTGGAAGCCAGTGGAGAGAGCGGAGGAGCGGGGTGACGTGAGAGAACTTGGGAAGGTTGAACACCAGACGGGCTGCGGCGTAACCAGGGACTGATTTAGACCTGGGACACCAGGTGGGTGATTCCCCTCTAACCAGGGACTGAGTTAGACCTGGGACACCAGGTGGGTGATTCCCCTCTAATCAGGGACTGAGTTAGACCTGGGATACCAGGTGGGTGATTCCCCTCTAATCAGGGACTGAGTTAGACCTGGGACACCAGGTGGGTGATTCCCCTCTAATCAGGGACTGAGTTAGACCTGGGACACCAGGCGGGTGATTCCCCTCTAATCAGGGACTGAGTTAGACCTGGGACACCAGGAGGGTGACTCCCCTCTAATCAGGGACTGAGTTAGACCTGGGACACCAGGAGGGTGACTCCCCTCTAATCAGGGACTGAGTTAGATCTGGGACGCCAGGGGGGGTGCAGTTAACAATCGGTTACAGGATAAAAACAGCAGGCTTCGGACCTCGTAGGGTCAGAGTTCAATAACCCTGCTCCAGGCCATTATTGGCCCTTTTTTTTTCGTACACATACTTTATAAGATTTGTAATATTATCTTTAGCTGATGCAAATACTACTTTTAATTATCCAATCAATTAACTCTGTGTTTCCTGGAAACAGATTACGCATAGAATCTCCATTGATGTCTGGGAAACACCCTTATATACTCCCAACCATTTAACCCACATATTTAAAAAATAATATACTACAGTTTACTATAAAATACTATAGTACTTACTACAGTACCAGTGTCCACATTTTATTACGTTATAGCCTTACTCTAAAAAGGATGAAATAAAATAAAAATCCTCAGCAATCTACAAACAATACCCCATAATGACAAAGCAAAAACAGTTTTTTTTCTCCTTCTGTCCTCCTCTCCCACCTCTCTCCTTCTGTCCTCCTCTCCCACCTCTCTCTCCTTCTGTCCTCCTCTCCCACCTCTCTCTCCTTCTGTCCTCCTCTCCCACCTCTCTCTCCTTCTGTCCTCCTCTCCCACCTCTCTCCTTCTGTCCTCCTCTCCCACCTCTCTCTCCTTCTGTCCTCCTCTCCCACCTCTCTCTCCTTCTGTCCTCCTCTCCCACCTCTCTCTCCTTCTGTCCTCCTCTCCCACCTCTCTCTCCTTCTGTCCTCCTCTCCCACCTTCTCTCTCCTTCTGTCCTCCTCTCCCACCTCTCTCTCCTTCTGTCCTCCTCTCCCACCTCTATCCTTCTGGCCTCCTCTCCCACCTCTCTCTCCTTCGGTCCTCTTCTCCCACCTCTCTCCTTCTGTCCTCCTCTCCCACCTCTCTCCTTCTGTCCTCCTCTCCCACCTTCTCTCTCCTTCTGTCCTCCTCTCCCACCTCTCTCTCCTTCTGTCCTCCTCTCCCACCTCTATCCTTCTGGCCTCCTCTCCCACCTCTCTCTCCTTTGGTCCTCCTCTCCCACCTCTCTCCTTCTGTCCTCCTCTCCCACCTCTCTCCTTCTGTCCTCCTCTCCCACCTCTCTCCTTCTGTCCTCCTCTCCCACCTCTCTCTCCTTCTGTCCTCCTCTCCCACCTCTATCCTTCTGGCCTCCTCTCCCACCTCTCTCTCCTTTGGTCCTCTTCTCCCACCTCTCTCCTTCTGTCCTCCTCTCCCACCTCTCTCCTTCTGTCCTCCTCTCCCACCTCTCTCCTTCTGTCCTCCTCTCCCACCTCATTCTTCAATCACTCCCTCCTCATCCCCTATTAATTCTCTCTCTAATTGCGGACGAGGAGTGTAATTATATGGTGGCTGTACCGTCCCACTGCACACCACTAACCTCTTTCCCAATCAGTGTTCTGTGTGTTCTTAAAGCTTATGGGAGGACAGAGAGAGTGAGTTTAAAATATATATATACAAAAAAGTATCTTTATTTAATGAGAGTGAGCGATTGAAAGATAGAGAGAGAATGGGAGTGAGAGAGAGAAAGAGAACAGAGAGAGAGAGAACGGGAGTGAGAGAGAAAGAGAGAGAGAAAGATAGGAGAGAGAGCAGAGAGCTGTTCTGTTCTGCAGATCTCCGCTAACCTTTACTGTAATTACGTTGATCACACAGCGGCGGGAAGCAGGAATTTGTCATTACCTGCCAATCGCCATTAAACCTGTGTGAAAAGCCGCCAGGGAACCACAACACTACCTCTGAGAACCGTGTTCAACAAGAGAGATTACCTGTTGTTTCAGGGGAGAAAAGCAGGGTTTGGCCCAAAAAAACACTCTGTTTGCAATAATGGTGTTGGATCTTTCCTCAGAAGTTTTTCAGAGCACAGACAGCATTCCTCCTGTTCTCACCCAGACAGCATTCCTCCTGTTCTCACCCGGACAGCATTCCTCCTGTTCTCACCCGGACAGCATTCCTCCTGTTCTCACCCAGACAGCATTCCTCCTGTTCTCACCCAGACAGCATTCCTCCTGTTCTCACCCAGACAGCATTCCTCCTGTTCTCACCCAGACAGCATTCCTCCTGTTCTCACCCAGACAGCATTCCTCCTGTTCTCACCCAGACAGCATTCCTCCTGTTCTCACCCAGACAGCATTCCTCCTGTTCTCACCCAGACAGCATTCCTCCTGTTCTCACCCAGACAGCATTCCTCCTGTTCTCACCCAGACAGCATTCCTCCTGTTCTCACCCAGACAGCATTCCTCCTGTTCTCACCCAGACAGCATTCCTCCTGTTCTCACCCAGACAGCATTCCTCCTGTTCTCACCCAGACAACATTCCTCCTGTTCTCACCCAGACAGCATTCCTCCTGTTCTCACCCAGACAGCATTCCTCCTGTTCTCACCCAGACAGCATTCCTCCTGTTCTCACCCAGACAGCATTCCTCCTGTTCTCACCCAGACAGCATTCCTCCTGTTCTCACCCAGACAGCATTCCTCCTGTTCTCACCCAGACAGCATTCCTCCTGTTCTCACCCAGACAGCATTCCTCCTGTTCTCACCCAGACAGCATTCCTCCTGTTCTCACCCAGACAGCATTCCTCCTGTTCTCACCCAGACAGCATTCCTCCTGTTCTCACCCAGACAGCATTCCTCCTGTTCTCACCCAGACAACATTCCTCCTGTTCTCACCCAGACAACATTCCTCCTGTTCTCACCCAGACAACATTCCTCCTGTTCTCACCCAGACAACATTCCTCCTGTTCTCACCCAGACAACATTCCTCCTGTTCTCACCCAGACAGCATTCCTCCTGTTCTCACCCAGACAGCATTCCTCCTGTTCTCACCCAGACAGCATTCCTCCTGTTCTCACCCAGACAGCATTCTTCCTGTTCTCACCCAGACAGCATTCCTCCTGTTCTCACCCAGACAACATTCCTCCTGTTCTCACCCAGACAGCATTCCTCCTGTTCTCACCCAGACAGCATTCCTCCTGTTCTCACCCAGACAGCATTCCTCCTGTTCTCACCCCGACAGCATTCCTCCTGTTCTCACCCAGACAGCATTCCTCCTGTTCTCACCCAGACAACATTCCTCCTGTTCTCACCCAGACAGCACTCTTGACTCTCTCTGCCATTCTAGGTAAGAAGTAGTATTTCACTTAGTTTGATGAGTTTGAAACTTTGAAAGACCAAAGGCCCTACATGTCAATGGACTGACTGTAACCGTCCGAGGCCGACCGAGACCGACCTTGGTCTATGTATAAACATCACAATATCTTGTTAAATAAGAATTTCAACACGTTTTGATTAGTTTAAACACAAAGCGATTCATAGCACACAGATGAAGACATGATCAGCAAGCGTGAACCAGCACATACAGAATGAAAGAGAGGCAAGCCAGCCAATCCATACAATACATCTATAGATGAGATATCCAACAAAATAAAAGTAATGGCTTAGTTGGTGGCCTACACTGCAGAGTTCTAGCTTCAATACCAGTATGTAGACCTACACTGAAGAGTTCTAGCTTCAATACCAGTATGTAGGCCTACACTGCAGAGTTCTAGCTTCAATACCAGTATGTAGGCCTACACTGCAGAGTTCTAGCTTCAATACCAGTATGTAGGCCTACACTGCAGAGTTCTAGCTTCAATACCAGTATGTAGGCCTACACTGCAGAGTTCTAGCTTCAATACCAGTATGTAGACCTACACTGAAGAGTTCTAGCTTCAATACCAGTATGTAGGCCTACACTGCAGAGTTCTAGCTTCAATACCAGTATGTAGGCCTACACTGCAGAGTTCTAGCTTCAATACCAGTATGTAGGCCTACACTGCAGAGTTCTAGCTTCAATACCAGTATGTAGGCCTACACTGAAGAGTTCTAGCTTCAATACCAGTATGTAGGCCTACACTGCAGAGTTCTAGCTTCAATACCAGTATGTAGGCCTACACTGCAGAGTTCTAGCTTCAATACCAGTATGTAGGCCTACACTGCAGAGTTCTAGCTTCAATACCAGTATGTAGGCCTACACTGCAGAGTTCTAGCTTCAATACCAGTATGTAGACCTACACTGCAGAGTTCCAGCTTCAATACCAGTATGTAGGCCTACACTGCAGAGTTTTAGCTTCAATACCAGTATGTAGACCTACACTGCAGAGTTCCAGCTTCAAAATCAATACCAGATGTCTGCATGATTTTCTCATACAGTGCTCAGACATCCATATAGCTTCCTCCTTAACCTTCTCATACAGTGCTCAGACATCCATATAGCTTCCTCCTTAACCTTCTCCTACAGTGCTCAGACATCTATATAGCTTCCTCCTTAACCTTCTCATACAGTGCTCAGACATCCATATAGCTTCCTCCTTAACCTTCTCCTACAGTGCTCAGACATCCATATAGCTTCCTCCTTAACCTTCTCATACAGTGCTCAGACATCCATATGCAGTGCCTTCGGAAAGTACTCAGACCCCATGACTTTTTCCACATTTTGTTACGTTACAGCTTTATTCTAAAATTTGTTAAATAAAGGAATTGTCCGTAGATCTCCTAGACAGTGTTGTGTCGAGGCACATATCTGGGTTTTTTCAGTGTTCAGTTCACTTTAGTAAAAAGATGAACACGTACCACGCTGCGTATTGGTCCTCACCTTCTTCCACCACAGACAGCTGTTACATAAACAAGATTCTCTAGTTCGATGAAAACAGTATTAACTCTTTGGCCTGAATGCCAAGTGTCACGTCTGGAGGAAACCTGGCACCATCCCTACGGTGAAGCATGGTGGTGGCAGCATCATGTCTGGAGGAAACCTGGAACCATCCCTACGGTGAAGCATGGTGGTGGCAGGATCATGTAGCTAACCGAGTAGCTATCTGAGTAGCTAACCGATCGCTGCAGCTGTTCATAGTCTATTGGTAAATAACCCACCCATTTTCACCTACCTCATCCCCACGCTGTTTTTATTTATTTACTTTTCTGCTCTTTTGCACACCAGTATCTCTACCTGTACATGACCATCTGATCATTTATCACTCCAGTGCTAATCTGCAAAACTGTAATTATTCGCCAACCTCCTCATGCCTTTTGCACACAATGTATATAGACTCGCCTTTTTTGTACTGTGTTGGTGACTTGTTAATTGTTTACTCCATGTGTAACTCTGTGTTGTCTGTTCACACTGCTAAGCTTTATCTTGGCCAGGTCGCAGTTGCAAATGAGAACTTGTTCTCAACTAGCCTACCTGGTGAAATAAAAGAATTTTAAAAAATTAAAAATGTCTGGAGGAAACCTGGCACCATCCCTATGGTGAAGCATGGTGGTGGCAGGATCAAGTCTGGAGGAAACCTGGCACCATCCCTACGGTGAAGCATGGAGGTGGCAGCATCACGTCTGGAGGAAACCCGGCACCATCCCTACGGTGAAGCATGGTGGTGGCAGCATCATGCTGTGGGGATGTTTGTCAGCAGCAGGGACTTGGCGACTCGTCAGGATCGAGGCAAAGATGAACGGAGCAAAGTACAGAGATCCTTGATGTAAACCTGCTCCAGAGCACTCAGGACCTTAGCCTGGGGCGAAGGTTCACCTTCCAACAGGACAACGACCCTAAGCACACAGCCAAAACAACGCAGGAGAGGCTTCGGGACAAGTCTCTCAATGTCCTTGAGTGGCCCAGCCAGAGCTCGGACTTGAACCTGATCGAACATCTCTGGAGAGACCAGAAAATAGCTGTGCAGCAATGCTTCCCATCCAACCTGACAGAGCTTGAGAGGATCTGCAGAGACGAATGGGAGGAACTACCCAAATACAGGTGTGCCAAGCTAGTAGCGTCTTACCCAAGAAGACTCAACGCTGTAATCGCTGCCAAAGGTGCTTCAACAAAGTACTGAGTAAAGGGTCTGAATACATAAACGCCAGATCAGTTTTTATTTATTTTATATATTTAAATAAAACTGTTTTGGCCTATGTTATTATGGGGTATTGTGTGTAGATTGATGAAGGAAAAATACATTTAATCCATTTTAGATTAAGTCTGCAATATAACAAAATGTGGAAAACGTCAAGGGGTCTGAATACTTTCTGAAGGCACTGTAGCTTCCTTCACACCCTTCTACAACAGTGCTCAGACATCCACATAGCTTCCTTCACACCCTTCTACAACAGTGCTCAGACATCCACATAGCTTCCTTCACACCCTTCTACAACAGTGCTCAGACATCCACATAGCTTCCTTCACACCCTTCTACAACAGTGCTCAGACATCCACATAGCTTCCTTCACACCCTTCTACAACAGTGCTCAGACATCCACATAGCTTCCTTCACACACTTCTACAACAGTGCTCAGACATCCACATAGCTTCCTTCACACCCTTCTACAACAGTGCTCAGACATCCACATAGCTTCCTTCACACACTTCTACAACAGTGCTCAGACATCCACATAGCTTCCTTCATACCCTTCTACAACAGTGCTCAGACATCCACATAGCTTCCTTCATACCCTTCTACAACAGTGCTCAGACATCCACATAGCTTCCTTCACACCCTTCTACAACAGTGCTCAGACATCCACATAGCTTCCTTCACACCCTTCTACAACAGTGCTCAGACATCCACATAGCTTCCTTCACACACTTCTACAACAGTGCTCAGACATCCACATAGCTTCCTTCATACACTTCTACAACAGTGCTCAGACATCCACTTAGCTTCCTTCATAAACAGTATTAGGAGACAAGCAACCATTTCGAAGACAACCATCTAGTCTGCGACCGAAATGACACCCTCCTCCCTATTTAGTGCACTCCTTTTGACCAGAGCCCTATGGGCCCCAGCGAAAGCTAGTGCACTATATAGAGAATAGGGTGCCAATTGGGACACTTAGTAGTCATATCCTCTTCACTATTAATGATTCACAAAGTCAGCAGCAGCTATGCATTATTAACCAGCTACATCTCAGACAACGGTTGAGTGAAACGGAACCTCCTCCCCCAACATTCCATCCAGTGAGCTGTTAACCTGTCTAGGACACACGTTCTGCTAACGGAACCCCTCCCCCAACATTCCATCCAGTGAGCTGTTAACCTGTCTAGGACACACGTTCTGCTAACGGAGCCCCCCCAACATTCCATCCAGTGAGCTGTTAACCTGTCTAGGACACACGTTCTGCTAAAGGAGACCCCCCCCCCAACATTCCATCCAGTGAGCTGTTAACCTGTCTAGGACACACGTTCTGCTAACGGAGACCCCCCCCCCCAACATTCCATCCAGTGAGCTGTTAACCTGTCTAGGACACACGTTCTGCTAAAGGAGACCCCCCCAACATTCCATCCAGTGAGCTGTTAACCTGTCTAGGACACACGTTCTGCTAACGGAGCCCCCCAACATTCCATCCAGTGAGCTGTTAACCTGTCTAGGACACACGTTCTGCTAAAGGAGACCCCCCCAACATTCCATCCAGTGAGCTGTTAACCTGTCTAGGTCACACGTTCTGCTAACGGAACCCCTCCCCCAACATTCCATCCAGTGAGCTGTTAACCTGTCTCGGACACACGTTCTGCTAAAGGAGACCCCCCCAACATTCCATCCCGTGAGCTGTTAACCTGTCTAGGACACACGTTCTGCTAAAGGAGACCCCCCCCAACATTCCATCCAGTGAGCTGTTAACCTGTCTAGGACAGACGTTCTGCTAACGAAACCCCCTCCCCCAACATTCCATCCAGTGAGCTGTTAACCTGTCTAGGACACACGTTCTGCTAACGGAGCCCCCTCCCCAACATTCCATCCAGTGAGCTGTTAACCTGTCTAGGTCACACGTTCTGCTAACGGAACCCCCTCCCCCAACATTCCATCCAGTGAGCTGTTAACCTGTCTAGGACACACGTTCTGCTAACGGAGCCCCCTCCCCAACATTCCATCCAGTGAGCTGTTAACCTGTCTAGGACAGACGTTCTGCTAACGAAACCCCCTCCCCCAACATTCCATCCAGTGAGCTGTTAACCTGTCTAGGACACACGTTCTGCTAACGGAGACCCCACCCCCCAACATTCCATCCAGTGAGCTGTTAACCTGTCTAGGACACACGTTCTGCTAACGGAGACCCCCCCAACATTCCATCCAATGAGCTGTTAACCTGTCTAGGACACACGTTTTGCTAACGGAGTACCCCCCAACATTCCATCCAATGAGCTGTTAACCTGTCTAGGACACACGTTCTGCTAACGGAGACCCCTCCCCAACATTCCATCCAGTGAGTTGTTAACCTGTCTAGGACACACGTTCTGCTAAAGGAGACCCCCCAACATTCCATCCAGTGAGCTGTTAACCTGTCTAGGACACACGTTCTGCTAAAGGAGACCCCCCAACATTCCATCCAGTGAGCTGTTAACCTGTCTAGGACACACGTTCTGCTAACGGAGACCTCCCCCCCCAACATTCCATCCAGTGAACTGTTAACCCAACATTCCCCCGTAGATAGTTGGAAGACAACGTCACCGTAAAACCCTGCTTTAGAAACTCTACCTCGTTCCTACATAATGTACGAGTTAAAAACGCTGTAATAGATAATGCATCGGCACTACATCTTAGGCATCAGCACCAATGTGAAACGGTGCCCCGCGTCATCATTCCGAGACGGAAGTAGAGGAGGAGACAATAGAGACATAATGAAATGGGATGTGGGAAGGAAGGAACTTACCGCGAACAGAGATCCCTGATAGAGACATGCTCCTGTGGGAGTGAGGAGAAAACCAACCAAGTTAACACAAAGTTCAAAGGTCATTCTAGTACAATTACAAGTATGCACTTAAGGTCTTCTACCTGCAGTTGAAGTCGGAAGTTTACATACACTTATGTCGGAATCATTAAAACTTGTTTTTCAACCACTCCACAAATGTCTTGTTAACAAACTATAGTTTTGGCAGACAGATTGTTTCTCTTATAATTCAGTGTATCACAATTTCAGTGGGTCAGAAGTTTTCATGTACTAAGTTGACTCTGCCTTTAAACAGCTTGGATAATTCCAGAAAATTATGTCATGGCTTTAGAAGCTTCTGATAGGCTAATGGACATATTTTGAGTCAATTGGAGGCGTACCTGTGGATGTATTTCAAGGTCTACCTTCAAACTCAGTACCTCTTTGGGAAAATCATAAGAAATCAGTCAAGACCTCAGGAAAAAAATTGTAGACCTCCACATGTCAGGTTCATCCTTGGGAGCAATTTCCAAATGCGTGAAGGTACGATGTTCATCTGTACAAAAAATAGTACGCAAGTATAAACACCATGGGACCACGCAGCCGTCATACCGCTCAGGAAGGAGACGCGTTCTGTCTCCTAGAGATGGACGTACTTTGGTGTGAAAAGTGCATATCAATCCCAGAACAACAGCAAAGGACCTTGTGAAGATGCTGGAGGAAACAGGCACAAAAGTATCTATATCCACAGTAAAACGAGTTCTGTTTCGACATATCCTAAAAGGCCGCTCAGCAAGGAAGAAGCCACTGCTCCAAAACCGCCATAGAAAATGCCAGACTACGGTTTGTAACTGCACACGGGAACAAAGATCTTACTTTTTGGAGAAATGTCATCTGGTCTGATGAAACAAAAATAGAACTGTTTGGCCTTAATGACCATCTTTATGTTTGGAGGAAGAAGGGGGAGGCTTAAAAGCCAAAGAACACCATCCCAACCATGAAGCATGAGGGTGGAAGCATCATGTTGTGGGGGTGCTTTGCTGCAGGAGTGACTGGTTCACTTCACAAAATAGATGGCTTCATGAGGCAGGAAAATGATGTGGATATATTGAAGCAACATCTCAAGACATCAGTCAGGAAGTTAAAGCTTGGTCATAAATGGGTATTCCAAATGGACAATGACCCCAAGCATAATGCCAAAGTTGAGGCTTAAGGACAACAAAGTCAAGGTATTGGAGTGGCCATTACAAAGCCCTGACCTCAATCCCATAGGAAATGTGTGGGCAGAACTGAAAAAGCGAGTGCGAGCAAGGAGGCCTGCAAACCTGACTCAGTTACACCAGCTCTGTCAGGAGGATGGGACAAGATTCACCCAACTTATTGTGGGAAGCTTGTGGAAGGCTACCTGAAACGTTTGACCCAAGTTAAACAATGTAAAGGCAATACTACCAAATACTAATTGAGTGTATGTAAACATCTCACCCACTGGGAATATGATGAAAGAAATAAAAGCTGAAAGAAATCATTCTCTCTACTATTATTCTGACATCACACATTCTTAAAATAAAGTGGTGATCCTAACTGACCTAAAAACAGGGCATTTTTACTAGGATTAAATGTCAGGAATTGTGAGAAAAAAAACTGAGTTTAAATGTAGTTGGCTGAGGTGTATGTAAACTTCCGACTTCAACTGTACATCAATATGACACTAGGTAAATGGTCCTACAGCATGTGTCCCCACCGGAGTCAGTGAGATTAACTTACGGTGAATTTCACAGTAGGTTGTAGCCATTCAAAAAAGGTAAGCTGTGATTTAAACAATGGAGTGGCCATATAATTCTCCTTGCTCAATTGGAAGAGTTAATCTGTTGCTGTGGCTGTGTGTGCGCACGCTTCAATACATCTGGAACTGGGGCTGACCAAAAATGACTGGGGAAATCTGATCTTGGGAAAGTGTCACTCTTGAGAGTTGAACAGATTTCACACTGTCACAACACTGGAAGTGAACAACGGTGGTGTAGATGTGACCAACCATCTGTCGTCTGTCGACACATACAGTGCATTCTGTTTGTTTATACAGTTTACTATAGAATACTATAGTACCTACTACAGTGCATTCTGTTTGTTTATACAGTTTACTATAGAATACTATAGTACCTACTACAGTGCATTCTGTTTGTTTATACAGTTTACTATAGAATACTATAGTACCTACTACAGTGCATTCTGTTTGTTTATACAGTTTACTATAGTACCTACTACAGTGCATTCTAATTGTTTATACAGTTTACTATAGAATACTATAGTACCTACTACAGTGCCTTCTGTTTGTTTATATAGTTTACTATAGAATACTATAGTACCTACTACAGTGCCTTTGGAAAGTATTCAGACCCCTTGAATTGTTCCACATTTTATGACGTTACAGCCTTATACTAATTTTTGTAAATATATTTTTTTAAATCTTTCATCAATCTACACACTGCCATATTAGTGTTGTTTTAATGGGGCTGCCATATTAGTGTTGTTTTACTTGGGCTGCCATATTAGTGTTGTTTTAATGGGGCTGCCATAGTTGTGTATTAATGGGGCTGTCATATTAGTGTTGTTTTAATGGGGCTGCCATATTAGTGTTGTTTTAATGGGGCTGTCATAGTAGTGTTGTTTTAATGGGGCTGTCATATTAGTGTTGTTTTAATGGGGCTGCCATATTAGTGTTGTTTTAATGGGGCTGCCATATTAGTGTTGTTTTAATGGGGCTGCCATATTAGTGTTGTTTTAATGGGGCTGCCATATTAGTGTTGTTTTAATGGGGCTGCCATATTAGTGTTGTTTTACTGGGGCTGCCATATTAGTGTTGTTTTAATGGGGCTGCCATAGTTGTGTTGTTTTAATGGGGCTGTCATATTAGTGTTGTTTTAATGGGGCTGCCATATTAGTGTTGTTTTAATGGGGCTGTCATAGTAGTGTTGTTTTAATGGGGCTGTCATATTAGTGTTTTAATGGAGCTGTCATATTAGTGTTGTTTGAATGGGGCTGCCATAGTAGTGTTGTTTTAATAGGGCTGCCATAGTAGTGTTGTTTTACTGGGGCTGCCATATTAGTGTTGTTTTACTGGGGCTGCCATATTAGTGTTGTTTTAATGGGGCTGCCATAGTTGTGTTGTTTTAATGGGGCTGCCATAGTTGTGTTGTTTTAATGGGGCTGTGATATTAGTGTTGTTTTAATGGGGCTGCCATATTAGTGTTGTTTTAATGGGGCTGTCATAGTAGTGTTGTTTTAATGGGGCTGTCATATTAGTGTTTTAATGGGGCAGTCATATTAGTGTTGTTTTAATGGGGCTGCCATAGTAGTGTTGTTTTAATGGGGCTGTCATATTAGTGTTGTTTTAATGGGGCTGCCATATTAGTGTTGTTTTAATGGGGCTGTCATATTAGTGTTGTTTTAATGGGGCTGCCATATTAGTGTTGTTTTAATGGGGCTGCCATATTAGTGTTGTTTTAATGGGGCTGCCATATTAGTGTTGTTTTAATGGGGCTGCCATATTAGTGTTGTTTTAATGGGGCTGCCATATTAGTGTTGTTTTAATGGGGCTGCCATATTAGTGTTGTTTTACTGGGGCTGCCATATTAGTGTTGTTTTAATGGGGCTGCCATAGTTGTGTTGTTTTAATGGGGCTGTCATATTAGTGTTGTTTTAATGGGGCTGCCATATTAGTGTTGTTTTAATGGGGCTGCCATAGTAGTGTTGTTTTAATGGGGCTGTCATATTAGTGTTGTTTTAATGGGGCTGCCATATTAGTGTTGTTTTAATGGGGCTGTCATATTAGTGTTGTTTTAATGGGGCTGCCATATTAGTGTTGTTTTAATGGGGCTGCCATATTAGTGTTGTTTTAATGGGGCTGCCATATTAGTGTTGTTTTAATGGGGCTGCAATATTAGTGTTGTTTTAATGGGGCTGCCATATTAGTGTTGTTTTACTGGGGCTGCCATATTAGTGTTGTTTTAATGGGGCTGCCATATTAGTGTTGTTTTAATGGGGCTGTGATATTAGTGTTGTTTTAATGGGGCTGCCATATTAGTGTTGTTTTAATGGGGCTGTCATATTAGTGTTGTTTTAATGGGGCTGTCATATTAGTGTTGTTTTAATGGGGCTGTCATATTAGTGTTGTTTTAATGGGGCTGCCATATTAGTGTTGTTTTAATGGGGCTGTCATATTAGTGTTGTTTTAATGGGGCTGCCATATTAGTGTTGTTTTAATGGGGCTGCCATAGTAGTGTTGTTTTAATGGGGCTGCCATATTAGTGTTGTTTTAATGGGGCTGCCATATTAGTGTTGTTTTAATGGGGCTGCCATATTAGTGTTGTTTTAATGGGGCTGCCATATTAGTGTTGTTTTAATGGGGCTGCCATAGTAGTGTTGTTTTAATGGGGCTGCCATATTAGTGTTGTTTTAATGGGGCTGCCATATTAGTGTTGTTTTAATGGGGCTGCCATATTAGTGTTGTTTTAATGGGGCTGCCATATTAGTGTTGTTTTAATGGGGCTGCCATATTAGTGTTGTTTTAATGGGGATGCCATAGTAGTGTTGTTTTAATGGAGCTGCCATATTAGTGTAGTTTTAATGGGGCTGCCATATTAGTGTTGTTTTAATGGGGCTGCCATATTAGTGTTGTTTTAATGGGGCTGCCATATTAGTGTTGTTTTAATGGGGCTGTCATATTAGTGTTGTTTTAATGGGGCTGCCATATTAGTGTTGTTTTAATGGGGCTGCCATATTAGTGTTGTTTTAATGGGGCTGCCATATTAGTGTTGTTTTAATGGGGCTGCCATATTAGTGTTGTTTTAATGGGGCTGCCATATTAGTGTTGTTTTAATGGGGCTGCCATATTAGTGTTGTTTTACTGGGGCTGCCATATTAGTGTTGTTTTAATGGGGCTGCCATAGTTGTGTTGTTTTAATGGGGCTGTCATATTAGTGTTGTTTTAATGGGGCTGCCATAGTAGTGTTGTTTTAATGGGGCTGTCATATTAGTGTTTTAATGGAGCTGTCATATTAGTGTTGTTTGAATGGGGCTGCCATAGTAGTGTTGTTTTAATAGGGCTGCCATAGTAGTGTTGTTTTACTGGGGCTGCCATATTAGTGTTGTTTTACTGGGGCTGCCATATTAGTGTTGTTTTAATGGGGCTGCCATAGTTGTGTTGTTTTAATGGGGCTGCCATAGTTGTGTTGTTTTAATGGGGCTGTGATATTAGTGTTGTTTTAATGGGGCTGCCATATTAGTGTTGTTTTAATGGGGCTGCCATATTAGTGTTGTTTTAATGGGGCTGTCATAGTAGTGTTGTTTTAATGGGGCTGTCATATTAGTGTTTTAATGGGGCAGTCATATTAGTGTTGTTTTAATGGGGCTGTCATATTAGTGTTGTTTTAATGGGGCTGCCATATTAGTGTTGTTTTAATGGGGCTGTCATATTAGTGTTGTTTTAATGGGGCTGCCATATTAGTGTTGTTTTAATGGGGCTGTCATATTAGTGTTGTTTTAATGGGGCTGCCATATTAGTGTTGTTTTAATGGGGCTGCCATAGTAGTGTTGTTTTAATGAGGCTGCCATATTAGTGTTGTTTTAATGGGGCTGCCATATTAGTGTTGTTTTAATGGGGCTGCCATATTAGTGTTGTTTTAATGGGGCTGCCATATTAGTGTTGTTTTAATGGGGCTGCCATATTAGTGTTGTTTTAATGGGGATGCCATAGTAGTGTTGTTTTAATGGAGCTGCCATATTAGTGTTGTTTTAATGGGGCTGCCATATTAGTGTTGTTTTAATGGGGCTGCCATATTAGTGTTGTTTTAATGGGGCTGCCATATTAGTGTTGTTTTAATGGGGCTGTCATATTAGTGTTGTTTTAATGGGGCTGCCATATTAGTGTTGTTTTAATGGGGCTGTCATATTAGTGTTGTTTTAATGGGGCTGCCATATTAGTGTTGTTTTAATGGGGCTGCCATAGTAGTGTTGTTTTAATGGGGCTAACATATTAGTGTTGTTTTAATGGGGCTGTCATATTAGTGTTGTTTTAATGGGGCTGCCATATTAGTGTTGTTTTAATGGGGCTGCCATATTAGTGTTGTTTTAATGGGGATGCCATAGTAGTGTTGTTTTAATGGAGCTGCCATATTAGTGTTGTTTTAATGGGGCTGCCATAGTTGTGTTGTTTTACTGGGGCTGCCATATTAGTGTTGTTTTAATGGGGCTGCCATAGTTGTGTTGTTTTACTGGGGCTGCCATATTAGTGTTGTTTTAATGGGGCTGCCATAGTTGTGTTGTTTTAATGGGGCTGCCATAGTTGTGTTGTTTTAATGGGGCTGTGATATTAGTGTTGTTTTAATGGGGCTGCCATATTAGTGTTGTTTTAATGGGGCTGTCATAGTAGTGTTGTTTTAATGGGGCTGTCATATTAGTGTTTTAATGGGGCAGTCATATTAGTGTTGTTTTAATGGGGCTGCCATAGTAGTGTTGTTTTAATGGGGCTGTCATATTAGTGTTGTTTTAATGGGGCTGCCATATTAGTGTTGTTTTAATGGGGCTGTCATATTAGTGTTGTTTTAATGGGGCTGCCATATTAGTGTTGTTTTAATGGGGCTGCCATATTAGTGTTGTTTTAATGGGGCTGCCATATTAGTGTTGTTTTAATGGGGATGCCATAGTAGTGTTGTTTTAATGGAGCTGCCATATTAGTGTTGTTTTAATGGGGCTGCCATATTAGTGTTGTTTTACAGGGGCTGTCATATTAGTGTTGTTTTAATGGGGCTGCCATATTAGTGTTGTTTTAATGGGGCTGTCATATTAGTGTTGTTTTAATGGGGCTGCCATATTAGTGTTGTTTTAATGGGGCTGCCATAGTAGTGTTGTTTTAATGGGGCTGCCATATTAGTGTTGTTTTAATGGGGCTGCCATATTAGTGTTGTTTTAATGGGGCTGCCATATTAGTGTTGTTTTAATGGGGCTGCCATAGTAGTGTTGTTTTAATGGAGCTGCCATATTAGTGTTGTTTTAATGGGGCTGCCATATTAGTGTTGTTTTAATGGGGCTGCCATAGTTGTGTTGTTTTAATGGGGCTGTGATATTAGTGTTGTTTTAATGGGGCTGCCATATTAGTGTTGTTTTAATGGGGCTGCCATATTAGTGTTGTTTTAATGGGGCTGTCATAGTAGTGTTGTTTTAATGGGGCTGTCATATTAGTGTTTTAATGGGGCAGTCATATTAGTGTTGTTTTAATGGGGCTGTCATATTAGTGTTGTTTTAATGGGGCTGCCATATTAGTGTTGTTTTAATGGGGCTGCCATATTAGTGTTGTTTTAATGGGGCTGTCATATTAGTGTTGTTTTAATGGGGCTGCCATATTAGTGTTGTTTTAATGGGGCTGCCATAGTAGT
The DNA here is from genome assembly GCF_036934945.1 of Oncorhynchus masou masou. Lineage (NCBI taxonomy): Eukaryota > Metazoa > Chordata > Actinopteri > Salmoniformes > Salmonidae > Oncorhynchus > Oncorhynchus masou. The sequence goes on along the minus strand of NC_088212.1, from coordinate 5,927,951 downwards.
GTTGTTTTAATGGGGCTGCCATAGTAGTGTTGTTTTAATGGGGCTGCCATATTAGTGTTGTTTTAATGGGGCTGCCATATTAGTGTTGTTTTAATGGGGCTGTCATAGTAGTGTTGTTTTAATGGGGCTGTCATATTAGTGTTTTAATGGGGCAGTCATATTAGTGTTGTTTTAATGGGGCTGTCATATTAGTGTTGTTTTAATGGGGCTGCCATATTAGTGTTGTTTTAATGGGGCTGCCATATTAGTGTTGTTTTAATGGGGCTGTCATATTAGTGTTGTTTTAATGGGGCTGCCATATTAGTGTTGTTTTAATGGGGCTGCCATAGTTGTGTTGTTTTACTGGGGCTGCCATATTAGTGTTGTTTTAATGGGGCTGCCATAGTTGTGTTGTTTTACTGGGGCTGCCATATTAGTGTTGTTTTAATGGGGCTGCCATAGTTGTGTTGTTTTAATGGGGCTGCCATAGTTGTGTTGTTTTAATGGGGCTGTGATATTAGTGTTGTTTTAATGGGGCTGCCATATTAGTGTTGTTTTAATGGGGCTGTCATAGTAGTGTTGTTTTAATGGGGCTGTCATATTAGTGTTTTAATGGGGCAGTCATATTAGTGTTGTTTTAATGGGGCTGCCATAGTAGTGTTGTTTTAATGGGGCTGTCATATTAGTGTTGTTTTAATGGGGCTGCCATATTAGTGTTGTTTTAATGGGGCTGTCATATTAGTGTTGTTTTAATGGGGCTGCCATATTAGTGTTGTTTTAATGGGGCTGCCATATTAGTGTTGTTTTAATGGGGCTGCCATATTAGTGTTGTTTTAATGGGGATGCCATAGTAGTGTTGTTTTAATGGAGCTGCCATATTAGTGTTGTTTTAATGGGGCTGCCATATTAGTGTTGTTTTACAGGGGCTGTCATATTAGTGTTGTTTTAATGGGGCTGCCATATTAGTGTTGTTTTAATGGGGCTGCCATAGTAGTGTTGTTTTAATGGGGATGCCATAGTAGTGTTGTTTTAATGGGGCTGCCATAGTTGTGTTGTTTTAATTGGGCTGTGATATTAGTGTTGTTTTAATGGGGCTGCCATATTAGTGTTGTTTTAATGGGGCTGTCATAGTAGTGTTGTTTTAATGGGGCTGTCATATTAGTGTTTTAATGGGGCAGTCATATTAGTGTTGTTTTAATGGGGCTGCCATAGTAGTGTTGTTTTAATGGGGCTGTCATATTAGTGTTGTTTTAATGGGGCTGCCATATTAGTGTTGTTTTAATGGGGCTGTCATATTAGTGTTGTTTTAATGGGGCTGCCATATTAGTGTTGTTTTAATGGGGCTGCCATATTAGTGTTGTTTTAATGGGGCTGCCATATTAGTGTTGTTTTAATGGGGATGCCATAGTAGTGTTGTTTTAATGGAGCTGCCATATTAGTGTTGTTTTAATGGGGCTGCCATATTAGTGTTGTTTTACAGGGGCTGTCATATTAGTGTTGTTTTAATGGGGCTGCCATATTAGTGTTGTTTTAATGGGGCTGTCATATTAGTGTTGTTTTAATGGGGCTGCCATATTAGTGTTGTTTTAATGGGGCTGCCATAGTAGTGTTGTTTTAATGGGGCTGCCATATTAGTGTTGTTTTAATGGGGCTGCCATATTAGTGTTGTTTTAATGGGGCTGCCATATTAGTGTTGTTTTAATGGGGCTGCCATAGTAGTGTTGTTTTAATGGAGCTGCCATATTAGTGTTGTTTTAATGGGGCTGCCATATTAGTGTTGTTTTAATGGGGCTGCCATAGTAGTGTCCTCTCTGTGGATCCACAGGTCTCTCTGTGGAGCCACAGGTCTCTCTCAATTATTGAATTCAAGTCTGACCAGAGTCGCCCTGTGGGAGAGGGCACCAAATCCACAGCGAAGCCTTATTGCCCTATGCTCCTGCAGAGACGTCTTACTGTGGCCCCACATTTCAATATCAGATGGAGGGGGTTATAATGCAATGTTTCCGAATTCATTTGACTAAACCGTGATAGAATACGCATTTCAATGACAAGGTAAAAACCTAGGGGTTTTATATTTGGCTTATAGTAAAGCAGGTTTATTTAGGCATGGTTGTAAGTGACTCCCTGTGGGGCATTTGATCAATTAAATCTGAATTGGACAGATTGCAGATTAGGATGTGATTATAATGTCCGAGCAGTAATTACGAGTCATTCAGATGCTGATTCTGAAATGGGACATTTCTTCCCACAGGGAAAAGATAGCAAAGGAGCCAACATTATTAGACTGAGTGGCTCATACCTGTGTAATAACAGATATATCCTATTTTGTAATGTAATAACGCCTTGAGTTGTATTCCTGTTTTAGAATGTCAGAACTAAATTGCCCAACCAGATAGAATGTTTGATGCAGAAAATATATATTTTTTTATAGCATCAACACAGTCAAATAGACTACATTTTGGCAATTTTGCGCAATCAACTAAATTATAAAGAATAGACTCACAGCCTATAACCTTTTTTGTAGACATACTAGATATGTTATTTCCATAATCAATTAATATATTGTTAATTCGCTTGCCTTAAGAGCCAAAATACCCACCTTGTATTCCTGGAGTAGCGGTGAGAATTCCAGCCAAAGCGGCTACGAAGATCCATCCTAAACTCATGTTCACCGCATGCATACAATACATTAAATCCAACGGTGCTGAACGCAGTATCTTTCTAGTTCAAATCACACCGATTCGCAAATATAATTATTGGTTCCCCGAAGTTCCAGATAAACAACAACACCGGGAAAAGTAGGAAGTGTATGTTTGACCTGGCTAGAGAATAGTTCGCATGTTGAGCTACGCGTAATGACAGCGGGTAGGACAAACGGGGACCGTCTCTCCCTCTCTGAAAAACGGTGCGGGTCTGGACTCTGGAGAAAAGGGAATGCCGACCCAACTGTTCGCGTTCGGCGAAACTTCAAGACAAAAAAAACGCAGGTGTCATCGACCGTAGATTTAAAAGCGGTACACCATGACGACCGGGGCGAAAATCCCTCTGGAAACCATATACTTATCCAGTGACCTCCGCTGCGCAAGAAGCGGGCCGACGCTGTAAAGTTACTTGTATACAGCCGCTCCTCTCTCCAAACTGACTCACTCCACCGGGAGGATTAAACGCAGTAGGGATAGAAACGTATGATGTGCCGTCTGCTCACAGTGAATACAAGATAGGGCGATGCATATGCCCCCATTTGAAAACGACAGCTAGTTTACATATCTCTCATTCCTATAACGTCATGCTTGAACGGACCCGATATGATATGCTACTACCATAATGTTATTACGAGTTAAAATTAAATTAAATCACATTTTATTAGTCACGTACACATGGTTAGCAGATGTTAATGCGAGTGTAGCGAAATGCTTGTGCTTCTAGTTCCGACCATGCAGTAATATCTAACAAGTAATCTAACCTAACAATTTCACTCCTTATACACACAAGTGTAAAGGAATGAATAAGAATATGTATATAAAAATATATGAATGACCGATGGCCGAACTGCATATGCAAGATGCAGTAGATGGTATAGAGTACAGTATATACCTATGAGATGAGTAATGTAGGGTATGTAAACATTATATAAAGTGGCATTGTTTAAAGTGGCTAGTGCTACATTTATTACATCGATTTTTTACATTATTTAAGTGGCTAAAGATTTGAGTTAATATGTTGAGTTCTATTAGGAGCAATGGTGTAAAAAGACATCAACACTCCTTTGGGAATAGCTGTATTGTAGCTATTGTATTATAGTGTTTATACATTAGGCATAAATAATATTGGCTCCTGGATTAAATGACCACTGTGGTCAATCTCAGTCTATTCAGAGAGCGCGGTGACGTGGAGCAACCTAATATTCAATCAACGGCAAAACGCTTTTTTTGTCCCCAGCCATTTGAAGCCAAGAAAATAAATCCAAATGACTCCTGGACTTTTCCATTTGAAAACAACATTTGCCACCTCTGCCCCATGCATGCGTGAGATCCTCAGCGTTCTCTCCAAGTGAAAGTTGGCTATGTGCATCGCTGCGGGAAGGGGAACTGAAACAATCAGAGTAGTTTTTTTATTTTTTTATAAATATGATTATTTTCACTGGGCCTTTAATAGTTCTGGATTAGAGGACCGATATAGCCATCTGTAGTAGGGCACCCCAAACATCTTTCCCGTGGCTATGGCTATCTGGAACGGAAAATGCTATTAAACGAAGCCATTTAGATTGGGATTGGTTTTCTATCCAAATGCATCACCCTAAATGTGATCTGAACTACTGGCTATCCAAATGCATCACCCTAAAAGTGATCTAAACTACTGTCTATCCAAATGCATCACCCTAAAAGTGATCTAAACTACTGTCTATCCAAATGCATCACCCTAAATGTGATCTGAACTACTGTCTATCCAAATGCATCACCCTAAATGTGATCTGAACTACTGTCTATCCAAATGCATCACCCTAAAAGTGATCTAAACTACTGTCTATCCAAATGCATCACCCTAAAAGTGATCTGAACTACTGTCTAAAATCCACGTGTTTATTTATTCATTCACCTTGTTGGACCGATCACATCAAGGACAGCTGATATTTAAGTGAGGCTCAGACTTGAACAGACCATAATAATCGTTGTCCTGTTAATACATGATGATACTGCCATCTGGTGTTGCAAAAGAGGAACTGAATTCAGTCAGAGTCTCATTCCCTGGCCGAAACAATATTCTATTAATAGCAATTACATTTATAATGTTAGTTATTGAGCAGAAGCTCTTATCCAGTAGTCTCCATCGACAATCCTTTACTCACAAGATCACATTCCATACCAGGGAACATATTATCCAGAGTGATTAAAAAAAAAAAAAATTGATTTAAATTTTTTAATTTAAGATTTAAAGTGAAATGTCCACAAGACAGTCAGTAAACCATAATAATCATCATATTTTATTCAACACAATATACACAGTCAGTAAAACACATCAAATCACAAGGAACACTTCAAGCATCCTTATTCGCTGGGGTTTTCTGTACGAGTTCTTCACTCTTAAAGAGCAATGCTTCACTTGTCTGACTACTGACGATCGCTCGCTCTATGAAATGTCCTACGGAGACGAAGAGAAGAGAGAAGGGGTGTCAGATACAGCTTGGCACGGTGCCTAGGTCTAGTCTATTGGTAGTGCTGCCGTCCCTGATCCACATACGCCCCGGAGCAGAGGGGGATCCTCCCCCTCTCCTGTCCTGTCCCTCTAACCACGCTTAAAAATGTTCCTTCATTTCATTATAATAAAAATACTAAGTAAGGAATTCCATGTAGATGTACCTATAGACAGCTGTTCTAGTCTTCTGGGATCTAAGTAGGGAATTCCATGTAGATGTACCTATAGACAGCTGTTCTAGTCTTCTGGGTTCTAAGTAAGTAATTCCATGTAGATGTACCTATAGACAGCTGTTCTAGTCTTCTGGGATCTAAGTAGGGAATTCCATGTAGATGTACCTATAGACAGCTGTTCTAGTCTTCTGGGATCTAAGTAAGGAATTCCATGTAGATGTACCTATAGACAGCTGTTCTAGTCTTCTGGGATCTAAGTTAGGAATTCCATGTAGATGTACCTATAGACAGCTGTTCCAGTCTTCTGGGATCTAAGTAGGGAATTCCATGTAGATGTACCTATAGACAGCTGTTCTAGTCTTCTGGGTTCTAAGTAAGGAATTCCATGTAGATGTACCTATAGACAGCTGTTCTAGTCTTCTGGGATCTAAGTAGGGAATTCCATGTAGATGTACCTATAGACAGCTGTTCTAGTCTTCTGGGTTCTAAGTAGGGAATTCCATGTAGATGTACCTATAGACAGCTGTTCTAGTCTTCTGGGTTCTAAGTAGGGAATTCCATGTAGATGTACCTATAGACAGCTGTTCTAGTCTTCTGGGTTCTAAGTAGGGAATTCCATGTAGATGTACCTATAGACAGCTGTTCTAGTCTTCTGGGATCTAAGTAAGGAATTCCATGTAGATGTACCTATAGACAGCTGTTCTAGTCTTCTGGGTTCTAAGTAGGGAATTCCATGTAGATGTACCTATAGACAGCTGTTCTAGTCTTCTGGGATCTAAGTAGGGAATTCCATGTAGATGTACCTATAGACAGCTGTTCTAGTCTTCTGGGTTCTAAGTAGGGAATTCCATGTAGATGTACCTATAGACAGCTGTTCCAGTCTTCTGGGATCTAAGTAAGGAATTCCATGTAGATGTACCTATAGACAGCTGTTCTAGTCTTCTGGGTTCTAAGTAGGGAATTCCATGTAGATGTACCTATAGACAGCTGTTCTAGTCTTCTGGGTTCTAAGTAAGGAATTCCATGTAGATGTACCTATAGACAGCTGTTCTAGTCTTCTGGGATCTAAGTAAGGAATTCCATGTAGATGTACCTATAGACAGCTGTTCTAGTCTTCTGGGTTCTAAGTAGGGAATTCCATGTAGATGTACCTATAGACAGCTGTTCTAGTCTTCTGGGATCTAAGTAGGGAATTCCATGTAGATGTACCTATAGACAGCTGTTCTAGTCTTCTGGGTTCTAAGTAGGGAATTCCATGTAGATGTACCTATAGACAGCTGTTCCAGTCTTCTGGGATCTAAGTAGGGAATTCCATGTAGATGTACCTATAGACAGCTGTTCTAGTCTTCTGGGTTCTAAGTAGGGAATTCCATGTAGATGTACCTATAGACAGCTGTTCCAGTCTTCTGGGATCTAAGTAAGGAATTCCATGTAGATGTACCTATAGACAGCTGTTCTAGTCTTCTGGGTTCTAAGTAGGGAATTCCATGTAGATGTACCTATAGACAGCTGTTCTAGTCTTCTGGGTTCTAAGTAGGGAATTCCATGTAGATGTACCTATAGACATCTGTTCTAGTCTTCTGGGATCTAAGTAAGGAATTCCATGTAGATGTACCTATAGACAGCTGTTCTAGTCTTCTGGGTTCTAAGTAAGGAATTCCATGTAGATGTACCTATAGACAGCTGTTCTAGTCTTCTGGGTTCTAAGTAAGGAATTCCATGTAGATGTACCTATAGACAGCTGTTCTAGTCTTCTGGGTTCTAAGTAAGGAATTCCATGTAGATGTACAAACTCCCTCACGACGCCAGGACAGCAGTCAATCACCACCTTTCTACATGGAATTCCATGTAGATGTACCTATAGACAGCTGTTCTAGTCTTCTGGGTTCTAAGTAGGGATTTACATCATGGATAAAAATCAGTGGAGACCACCTCTTCCAGGGCAATAGGAGACACCATATTACATTGTTTAAGGGATATATCAGTGGAGACCACCTCTTCCTGGTCAATAGTAGACACCATATTACATTGTTTAAGGGATATATCAGTGGAGACCACCTCTTCCTGGTCAATAGTAGACACCATATTACATTGTTTAAGGGATATATCAGTGGAGACCACCTCTTTCAGGGCAATAGGAGACACCATATTACATTGTTTAAGGGATATATCAGTGGAGACCACCTCTTCCTGGTCAATAGTAGACACCATATTACATTGTTTAAGGGATATATCAGTGGAGACCACCTCTTCCTGGTCAATAGTAGACACCATATTACATTGTTTAAGGGATATATCAGTGGAGACCACCTCTTTCAGGGCAATAGGAGACACCATATTTCTCTATATACTCAGCCAGGGAAAGGGAGAATCATGTATAAACCAATTTAGGATGGTTCATTTTATAACTTGAGATTTAGCTGCATTTATCTATGATCTTCAATGCGTTTGGGAGCGATTGAGATAGACAATATTTTTCTCTATGTATGACGAGATGACGTGATTAGCAGATTTTAGGGAAATTGGTGTTTTTGTCGATTCACGAATTACCTGGGAAAGGAGTTCACTGGATTTTATAAATAGCAGAGGAGAAATCGGATCGCCTTGTCTGCTGCTTCTAGTGATGCTGAACGGAGCAGATCATTGCCTGTTAGAACTGTGGCTGAGGGATTGGAGAGCAGTTATTGCCTGTTGAATTATTGACATATAGGAGGATGAAGGATTGGCATATAGGATTTTAATCATATGAATGAAATTTGAGCCAATTCCATAGGTTCAGACCGGTTGTTTTTATTTCTATACCTACCCATTGTTCACCTAATACATATTTTTGCACTATTGGTCAGAGCCTATCAGTAAGTATTTCACTGTAAGGTCTACACCGGTTGTATTCGGGGGCACGTGACAAATAAACTTTGATTTGATGTTTGTCAAATCAAATGAATTCATCATCATCATGGTAGGTACATACCGAAGCTAGCCGGTCGGTGGGAGCAGACATCCTCGACGACAGTCTGCATGTTGGCTATAAGCTGTTCCTTGGGCATGTCCAGCTGTGGGGAGGAAAAATGTTAAGCAGTTTTGATTTGTTTCTGTTAAAAAGTAGACTCAGCGAAATGACATTGCCACGAGTAGCATCGTATCCATTTGCCATTAGCAAGATAATGTGATTAGTCCTGAATAGAAGGTAAACCAGTGGATTCTTCACACTATCAGGGTAGCCTAGTGGTTAGAGTGTTGGACTAGTAACCGAAAGGTTGCAAGTTCAAACCCCCGAGCTGACAAGCTGTTCAGGTGTCGTTCTGCACCTGAACAGGCAGTTAAACCCACTGTTCCTAGGCCGTCATTGTAAATAAGAATTTGTTCTTAACTGACTTGCCTAGTAAAATAAAGGTAAAAAATTAATTTAAAAAAAGACAGGGATGGACTGGCTCTGACTGCGTGTAACTCTTTTACCCAGGAGCCACTGCGGCCCCTCACGAGTTCGGATTTCTTTAATGGCCCTTTAACCCAATCAAAGTTAGCCAACCCTGCACGAAAACATCCTCTACCATTTCAAGCTTTAAAATAACAACCATACTACACAAGCTAGCTTTGTTTTTATACTGACTGACTGAGCCGTTTTCTAGTGGTGGTTCTGGTACCAGCCTTTACTTCTTTGACCGAGTGAGTCGTTTTCTAGTGGTGGTTCTGGTACCAGCCTTTACTTCTTTGACTGAGTGAGTCGTTTTCTAGTGGTGGTTCTGGTACCAAGCCTTTACTTCTTTGACCGAGTGAGTCGTTTTCTAGTGGTGGTTCTGGTACCAGCCTTTACTTCTTTGACCGAGTGAGTCGTTTTCTAGTGGTGGTTCTGGTACCAGCCTTTACTTCTTTGACTGAGTGAGTCGTTTTCTAGTGGTGGTTCTGGTACCAAGCCTTTACTTCTTTGACTGAGTGAGTCGTTTTCTAGTGGTGGTTCTGGTACCAGCCTTTACTTCTTTGACTGAGTGAGTCGTTTTCTAGTGGTGGTTCTGGTACCAGCCTTTACTTCTTTGACTGAGTGAGCCGTTTTCTAGTAGTGGTTCTGGTACCAGCCTTTACTTCTTTGACTGAGTGAGTCGTTTTCTAGTGGTGGTTCTGGTACCAGCCTTTACTACTTTGACTGAGTGAGTCGTTTTCTAGTAGTGGTTCTGGTACCAGCCTTTACTTCTTTGACTGAGTGAGTCGTTTTCTAGTGGTGGTTCTGGTACCAGCCTTTACTACTTTGACTGAGTGAGTCGTTTTCTAGTAGTGGTTCTGGTACCAGCCTTTACTTCTTTGACTGAGTGAGTCGTTTTCTAGTGGTGGTTCTGGTACCAGCCTTTACTTCCTTAAACCTTTATTTTATAAATACGTCATTGAGATGTATTTTAAATTGTTATAATAAACAAACATTTTTGTCAACATAACAGTGTGTTGGACACAGTCAGTCAGATATATATATATATAAAGAGCCTGTCTTCATTCCTGTAACTGCCAGCTTACCTATATAATACTGACATAAGCTCAGAAACACTTATTTTGCAAACATGGTCCTGTTGTATTAATTGCTGTGCTGATCAATAGGCAGTTCATTACCTCTGTCAGAGGGATATGGAGCAAAAAGTCGTTTGTATTTGTATTTACTTTTGCAATAAAAGATGGTGACACTACTGTAATACACATTTACAACAGGTCTATATCCAAAAACACATACAGCCCACTGAGATATGTACACACACACACACACACACACACACACAGTCAAAGTTTGGACACACGTACTCAATCCAGGGTTTTTAGTTTTTTCTACTATTTTCTACATTATAGAATAATAGTGAAGATATCAAAACTATGAAATAACACACATGGAATCATGTAGTAACCAGAAAAGGGGTGGCTCCTTTGAAGAAACTAAAATATATTTTTAATTTGTTTGACCACATGATTCCATGTGTTGTTATTCTACAATAGTAAAAAATCAAATAAAACTTGAATGAGTCGGTGTCCAAACTTTTGTCTGGTACTTTAAAATATATCCATATACACAATTTGAATAGCAGGACACCGTAAAGTCCACTATTCCTCTGAAGAGAATTCTGTTGGAAGCACCTCCTCTATGAGTGAGGCTGTTTGAGAAGGTTTGAATCCTAAGAAACCCATTGTTGGAATTACAATAGACCAACATAGCTACGGTAGTAGGTCAACGCTGTGTACTGGGACACCTTGGTAGAGCAGGCATTGTGGTGCTCATGTGAATTTCCTTTCTTTTGCGCCAATAGCTACTTTTCTTACTGAGGAGTTGGCAACACTGCTCCCAACGCCTTCAGAGTTACCGTTCCTACCCTAGTGATGACAGCGTTCCTTCTGACTTACCGTTCCTACCCTAGTGATGACAGCGTTCCTTCTGACTTACCGTTCCTACCTTAGTGATGACAGCGTTCCTTCAGACTTAGCGTTCCTACCCTAGTGATGACAGCGTTCCTTCAGACTTAGCGTTCCTACCCTAGTGATGACAGCGTTCCTTCAGACTTAGCGTTCCTACCCTAGTGATGACAGCGTTCCTTCTGACTTACCGTTCCTACCTTAGTGATGACAGCGTTCCTTCAGACTTAGCGTTCCTACCCTAGTGATGACAGCGTTCCTTCAGACTTACCGTTCCTACTCTCGTGATGACAGCGTTCCTTCTGACTTACCGTTCCTACTCTCGTGATGACAGCGTTCCTTCTGACTTACCGTTCCTACTCTCGTGATGACAGCGTTCCTTCTGACTTACCGTTCCTACTCTCGTGATGACAGCGTTCCTTCTGACTTACCGTTCCTACTCTCGTGATGACAGCGTCCTTCTCCACTGCATACTCATGGCCAGTCTTGAACAACTCCAGCATCTTGGGAATGTTGACTCCAACCGACCCTTAAACAGTGAGAGAGACAGAGAGACAGACAGAGACAGACACAGAGACAGACAGACAGAGAGAAAGAGTGAAAAATATGGTTGTCATGTACTCCTAACTTCTCCCTCTCTGAGCCTGGTTCCTCTCAAGTAAAGCTGGGGGGGCTTAAAAACAAAAAATATCGACCACTTACCCGCAGGCATTTTGTTGACAGTGTTCATTACGATAAGTACGTTAGCCTATTCTAGAGAAATGCGACGTTTCGAATTAAATACATTTTTGCTAACATGAGTGATATTTAAGGATGGCTACAACCATCAAACTAGCAGTGGTTCATAGAATAATAAAATAACTGTGGTACAAATGAATGTTAGAAACTAAAATGCTTCATTGAATCGCATCGTTTCCGGCAATTTGTTACAGTATGGATTTTTGCTAATATTTCCTCTACGTTTCTTTCTTCCAGGGAATTGCTTTGTCACTGTGCTTCTGATTGCTCTTTGGGGGATTTAAGGCGGGTTTCTGTAAAGGACATTCGTAAAGAGGACTATATACGCAAATACAATTTGATTGATTGGTTGGTTACTGGAGTGGGACCTACCTCTTGTTCTTCAGCGGCAGGAGTTTGGAGATCATGTCTGGGACCTACCTCTCTTGTTCTTCAGCGGCAGGAGTTTGGAGATCATGTCTGGGACCTACCTCTCTTGTTATTCAGAGGCAGGAGTTTGGAGATCATGTCTGGGACCTACCTCTCTTGTTATTCAGAGGCAGGAGTTTGGAGATCATGTCTGGGACCTACCTCTCTTGTTCTTCAGAGGCAGGAGTTTGGAGATCATGTCTGGGACCTACCTCTCTTGTTCTTCGGGAACTTCTTGCGCAGTTTGTTCTTCAGCGGCAGGAGTTTGGAGATCATGTCTGGGACCGCTACGTAGAAATCTGCATCCACTTCATCATCTAAGATCTACAATCATTAAGGACAACGGGTTGAGGCATTAACTAAAAGTACTGTGTGTGTAGGGGGTCGGGGGAGGGGGGCAGAGAGAGAGGGAGACACACAGAGACAGAGACAGACAGAGAGAGAGACAGAGACACAGAGAGACAGACAGAGACACAGAGAGACACAGAGAGACTTGTGAAACTCACTTTCTGCACAAGTTCGGCCCCTCCCACAAACGCAGCTCCGTTCTCCTGGGCTACTTTAACTTGATCAGGATTCTGTACAGAAATAGACATAATAGACACGGTGATTTATTTACACAGTAATATCGTATGAGCACACTGCATGGGACCTATCCTGGCATGGGGGGGGGAGGGGTGTCTATGAAGGTAACTCCCAATCACAGTTGATTCGTGATGTGCGCAGGATACAGCTGCTGTAAACGGTACCGTGAAATGCAAGTGTCACGGAACGTTACGGTAAGTGTGTTTATTTTAACTAAGAATTCACCCCCTGTATAATGAATTAAAGAAATGTAATATGTAATTTAGCAGATATTCACCCCCTGCCGAGTATAATAAATTATAGAGATATAATATGTAATTTAGCAGATATTCACCCCTTGCCGAGTATAATAAATTATAGAGATGTAATATGTAATTTAGCAGATATTCACCCTCTGTATAATAAACTATAGAGATGTAATAAGTAATTTAGCAGATATTCACCCTCTGTATAATATATTATAGAGCTGTAATATGTCATTTAGCAGGAGCTTACAGTACAGTGACTGCATACATGTTTTGTTTGCGCAATGCGGGAATTGAACCCACGACCTTGATGTTGCTCGCGATACTTTCTTACTGTGGCACACAGAGGAGCCACATGCTAGTTGTCATACACGATCGTGTTTTTTCACACACCACCTCCAACTCAACGAAAATCATTTCAATAGAATGAAGGATTAAAATATGTTTTTTTTTTTTAATGACTTAGGAGGAACTCAGCAATGTCCGTCAAGGAAGACCCAGTAGATTTATCAATTGAATATGTATTTCGTTAGGATGAAAGAGAGATGATCAAGTACAAACAGGTGTTGATAGTCAAATTATCTACCTCTGTGAAAACCGCAACTTTGTTGACTTCTGTCTTGAACGGATGAGGCAAATGAACCGTGCTGACAAAGGGATCCACTTTTTTCTGGAAGAGAAGATTCAAACCAAACAGGTAATACTGTACGTCTTTGTCCTGCTTCAAACCAAGCAGGTAATACTGTACGTCTTTGTTCTGCTTCAAACCAAACAGGTAATACTGTACGTCTTTGTTCTGCTTCAAACCAAACAGGTAATACTGTACGTCTTTGTTCTGCTTCAAACCAAACAGGTAATACTGTACGTCTTTGTTCTGCTTCAAACCAAACAGGTAATACTGTACGTCTTTGTTCTGCTTCTAACCAAACAGGTAATACTGTAATACGTCTTTGTTCTGCTTCAAACCAAACAGGTAATACTGTACGTCTTTGTTCTGCTTCAAACCAAACAGGTAATACTGTACGTCTTTGTTCTGCTTCAAACCAAACAGGTAATACTGTCAAACCAAACGTCTTTGTTCTGCTTCAAACCAAACAGGTAATACTGTACGTCTTTGTCCTGCTTCAAACCAAACAGGTAATACTGTACGTCTTTGTTCTGCTTCAAACCAAACAGGTAATACTGTACGTCTTTGTTCTGCTGTGAACTCAGTCTACATAAAAAAAAAACAATATGCGCATAACAGATGAAGAAGTCTGGATTTGACTAAACAATATTTACCTTCCTAGACTTCCATGACATAGGTCACCATGACAACACAAAGTGTACTTCCCAAACGGCACACCAGCCAGTACACAGTGCACTACTTTTGAACAGAGTCTTTAGGGCCCTGGTAAAAGTAGTGCACTATATAGGGAACAGGGTGCCATAGGGCCCTGGTGAAAGTAGTGCACAGGGTGCCATAGGGCTCTGGTCTAAAGTAGTGCACTATATAGGGAACAGGGTGGCATTTGAGACAACACAACCTCTTCTTTAAATCAACTATGAAAATCTTTCCTCCCTGTTAAAATGTTTTTATCTTAGTTTTGGGTGCTCTGAATGTATTCTGTATTTCAATCTATGATTGTTACACACATTTTTTTACTTTTGTATTAATGATACAGTACTGTGAGGAGGTACGTACACCCCCTGAAAAGTTGTGTAAAAAATTAAAATACACATTTTGGATATTAGGATATGTAATCTTCATTTCACCACTGACAGATAAAGGTACCCTAATACAACAAATAACACTCAAATTATATTTGCAACCATTTATTTAACACAATTCTACAGAAATGAAATGTCCTTGTGCAGAAAAAAATGAGTACAGCCCACTTCAATAGCTTGTGTTGCCTCATTTGGCAGAAATCACTTCATGTAGGCGTTTCTTGTGACTATCAGTCGACTGGGAGGAGATTTTGTTCACTCTTGCATGTACGGCCATCTTCATGTCTCCCTCAGCATTTCTACAGGATCAACACCAGGGCTTTGACTCCATAACCCTCCATTTCTACAGGATCAACACCGGGGCTTTGACTCCATAACCCTCCATTTATACAGGATCAATACCTGGGCTTTGACTCCATAACCCTCCATTTCTACAGGATCAACACCAGGGCTTTGACTCCATAACCCTCCATTTCTACAGGATCAACACCAGGGCTTTGACTCCATAACCCTCAGCATTTCTACAGGATCAATACCTGGGCTTTGACTCCACAACCCTCCATTTCTACAGGATCAACACCAGGGCTTTGACTCCATAACCCTCCATTTCTACAGGATCAACACCAGGGCTTTGACTCCATAACCCTCAGCATTTCTACAGGATCAACACCAGGGCTTTGACTCCATAACCCTCCATTTCTACAGGATCAACACCAGGGCTTTGACTCCATAACCCTCCATTTCTACAGGAGCAATACCTGGGCTTTGACTCCATAACCCTCCATCTCTACAGGATCAATACCTGGGCTTTGACTCCATAACCCTCAGCATTTCTACAGGATCAACACCAGGGCTTTGACTCCATAACCCTCCATTTCTACAGGATCAATACCTGGGCTTTGACTCCATAACCCTCCATTTCTACAGGATCAATACCTGGGCTTTGACTCCATAACCCTCCATTTCTACAGGATCAACACCAGGGCTTTGACTCCATAACCCTCCATTTCTACAGGATCAACACCAGGGCTTTGACTCCATAACCCTCAGCATTTCTACAGGATCAACACCAGGGCTTTGACTCCATAACCCTCAGCATTTCTACAGGATCAATACCTGGGCTTTGACTCCACAACCCTCAGCATTTCTACAGGATCAACACCAGGGCTTTGACTCCACAACCCTCAGCATTTCTACAGGATCAACACCAGGGCTTTGACTCCATAACCCTCAGCATTTCTACAGGATCAACACCAGGGCTTTGACTCCATAACCCTCAGAATTTCTACAGGATCAACACCAGGGCTTTGACTCCATAACCCTCCATTTCTACAGGATCAACACCAGGGCTTTGACTCCATAACCCTCCATTTCTACAGGATCAATACCTGGGCTTTGACTCCATAACCCTCCATTTCTACAGGATCAACACCAGGGCTTTGACTCCATAACCCTCCATTTCTACAGGATCAACACCAGGGCTTTGACTCCATAACCCTCAGCATTTCTACAGGATCAACACCAGGGCTTTGACTCCATAACCCTCAGCATTTCTACAGGATCAATACCTGGGCTTTGACTCCATAACCCTCCATTTCTACAGGATCAACACCAGGGCTTTGACTCCATAACCCTCCATTTCTACAGGATCAACACCAGGGCTTTGACTCCATAACCCTCCATTTCTACAGGATCAATACCTGGGCTTTGACTCCATAACCCTCCATTTCTACAGGATCAACACCAGGGCTTTGACTCCATAACCCTCAGCATTTCTACAGGATCAACACCAGGGCTTTGACTCCATAACCCTCCATTTCTACAGGATCAACACCAGGGCTTTGACTCCATAACCCTCAGCATTTCTACAGGATTTACACCAGGGCTTTGACTCCATAACCCTCCATTTCTACAGGATCAACACCAGGGCTTTGACTCCATAACCCTCCATTTCTACAGGATCAAGACCAGGGCTTTGACTCCATAACCCTCCATTTCTACAGGATCAATACCTGGGCTTTGACTCCACAACCCTCAGCATTTCTACAGGATCAACACCAGGGCTTTGACTCCACAACCCTCAGCATTTCTACAGGATCAACACCAGGGCTTTGACTCCACAACCCTCAGCATTTCTACAGGATCAACACCAGGGCTTTGACTCCATAACCCTCAGCATTTCTACAGGATCAACACCAGGGCTTTGACTCCATAACCCTCAGAATTTCTACAGGATCAACACCAGGGCTTTGACTCCATAACCCTCCATTTCTACAGGATCAACACCAGGGCTTTGACTCCATAACCCTCCATTTCTACAGGATCAATACCTGGGCTTTGACTCCATAACCCTCCATTTCTACAGGATCAACACCAGGGCTTTGACTCCATAACCCTCAGCATTTCTACAGGATCAACACCAGGGCTTTGACTCCATAACCCTCCATTTCTACAGGATCAACACCAGGGCTTTGACTCCATAACCCTCAGCATTTCTACAGGATCAACACCAGGGCTTTGACTCCATAACCCTCAGCATTTCTACAGGATCAACACCAGGGCTTTGACTCCATAACCCTCCATTTCTACAGGATCAATACCTGGGCTTTGACTCCATAACCCTCAGCATTTCTACAGGATCAACACCAGGGCTTTGACTCCATAACCCTCCATTTCTACAGGATCAACACCAGGGCTTTGACTCCATAACCCTCCATTTCTACAGGATCAACACCAGGGCTTTGACTCCATAACCCTCCATTTCTACAGGATCAACACCAGGGCTTTGACTCCATATCCCTCCATTTCTACAGGATCAACACCAGGGCTTTGACTCCATATCCCTAAATTTCTACAAGAGGTGCTCTCTGAACGTTCAGACAGACACAGCATTGGCCAAACTCTCTCTATATGAATCCGGTTTCATCGTTCCCTGCAGGCATCCGCTCTGCCATAACCACAGCTGGACTGGAGAGTGTAGTTCTACACATTCAGAAGACGAAACAAGGGAGAGGAATTCCCTGAAGATATTCAACACCCCTTGTTAGGACAATAAAAGTTTGCTTTTATTTTTGAAGCAAACTTCACCAGTATCCTACCACGGGTTGATGAATATCTTGACATCTTCAGTCTTGATCTGCTACACTGTTCATGAACAGTTACTTAAAAAAGCGAGGTAGTGACAGCATTTCTTTTTCTCTCTCCGAAGAGAAGAACTAAAAATGTTTTTGTTTTTTTGTTAATCTGTTATATTTTGCTCGTCCGTACCTTTTTCTCCAGCTTCATGTCCAACTTGAGGTTGATATAAACAGGCTGGTCCGTAGTTGTATAGTCCAGCATCTGGAAACTCTTCAGCATGTCCACGGCCACCGCTGTCTCGTACACCGGCTTGGGGTAGAACCTGGTCACGTACACGTCATCCACCGGCGCCCACGCCGTCAGCCCGTACGGTTTGTGACGACCTGTGTTGTCTATAGGCTTCAGCTCTCTCTTCTCTTCTTTCTCTTTTTCATCTTTTTTGTCTTTTTTAAATGTCCTGTAGAGAGAAAAATATGTTTTTATTAAATATGTTAATTTTGGTATATTGTGTGATGAATTATAATGTTTTATACACATTTTATTAATCTGTTTGAATTGTAATGTACAGTCGTGGCCAAAAGTTTTGAGAATGACACAAATATACATTGTCACAGAGTCTGCTGCCTCAGTTTGTATAATGGCAATTTGCATATAGTCCAGAATGTTATGAAGAGTGATCAGATGAATTGCAAATAATTGCAAAGTCCCTCTTTTCCATGCAAATGAATTGAATCCCCCAAAAACATTCCCACTACATTTCAGTCCTGCCACAAAGGGACCAGCTGACATCATGCCAGTGATTCTCTCGTTAACACAGGTGTGAGTGTTGACGAGGACAAGGCTGGAGATCACTCTGTCATGCTGATTGAGTTCGAATAACAGACTGGAAGCTTCAAAAGGAGGGTGGTGCTTTGAATCATTGTTCTTCCTCTGTCAATCATGGTTACCTGCAAGGAAACACGTGCCGTCATCATTGCTTTGCACAAAAAGGGCTTCACAAGCAAGGATATTGCTGCCAGTAGGATTGCACCTAAATGAACCATTTAACGGATCATCAAGAACTTCAAGGAGAGCGGTTCAATTGTTGTGAAGAAGGGCTTCAGGGAGCCCAAGAAAGTCCAGCAAGCGCCAGGACCGTCTCCTAAAGTTGATTCAGCTGCGGGATCGGGGCACCACCAGTACAGAGCTTGCTCAGGAATGGCAGCAGGCAGGTGTGAGTGCATCTGCACGCACAGTGAGGAGAAGACTTTTGGAGGATGGCCTGGTGTCAAGAAGGGCAGCAAAGAAGCCACTTCTCTCCAGGAGAAACATCAGGGACAGACAGATATTCTGCTAAATGTACAGGGACTGGACTGCTGAGGACTGGGGTGAAGTCATTTTCTCTGATGAATCCCATTTCCGATTGTTTGGGACACCCGGAAAAAAGCTTGTCCGGAGAAGACAAGGTGAGCGCTACCATCAGTCCTGTGTCATGCCAACAGTAAAGCATCCCGAGACCATTCATGTGTGGGGTTGCATAACAGGGTGGATTGCAGAGGTCTTGAAAAAGAAGGGTCAACACTGCAAATATTGACTCTTTGCATCAACTTCATGTAATTGTCAATAAAATCCTTTGACACTTATGAAATGCTTATTAATTAATTATACTTCAGTATTCCCATAGTAACATCTGACAAAAATATATAAAGACACTGAAGCAGCAAACTTTGTGGAAATAAATATTTGTGTCATTCTCAAAAATGTTGTACACGACTGTATAAAGGGCGCTCTTGTTTAAAATAGATGTTTCATCTCAATGGACTCCCTGTAGAGATGAAATATGTTTGTGATTATTTTTGTCTGATGGGGAATAATAATGTCTAAGATAAATGCATGCCTGCCTATGTGTAAATGCTCATTCAACAAACAACACGTTTTATGTTTCATCTGACTCTGTGAACGGAGAACTTTCGGTGTGTGTGTGAACGGAGAACTTCCGATGTGTGAGTGTGTGTGTGAACGGAGAACTTTCGGTGTGTGTGTGTGTGTGTGAACGGAGAACATTCGGTGTGTGTGTGTGAACGGAGAACTTTCGGTGTGTGTGTGTGAACGGAGAACTTCCGGTGTGTGTGTGTGTGTGTGAACGGAGAACTTCCGGTGTGTGTGTGTGTGTGTGAACGGAGAACTTTCAGTGTGTGTGTGTGTGTGTGTGTGGTGTGTGTGTGTGGTGTGTGGTGTGTGTGTGGTGTGTGTGTGTGTGGTGTGTGTGTGTGTGTGTGGTGTGGTGTGTGTGTGGTGTCTGTGTGGTGTCTGTGTGGTGTGTGGTGTGTGTGGTGTGTGTGGTGTGTGTGGTGTGTGTGTGTGGTGTGTGTGTGGTGTGTGGTGTGTGTGTGTGTGTGTGTAATGACTTACTTCGCGGCAGCATAGGTCCTAACAGGAAGATGTCTGAGTGTAACTGGAGAAACACTCATATAAGTTGGACCACCAGCCACCAGGAGATGTCTTTGGCCTCCTGCTAAAACTAAGAGAAAACCAACCACAAAGCAGGTCAGCTTGGTCATCACCACTAAATTTCATTTCCCAGAGGTGTAAAGTAACTAAGTTAAAATACTTTGAAGAACCACTTCAAGCTGGAATCCTTAAATGGTGACTCAACCACATTAAAATGTACGATATTACAACAAAGGAGTTAACGCAAACAACAAACAGTTTTATTTCTCCCTCAGACATCTAAGCATGCACGATAAAAAGAGCAAAATATGTACAGCAATGTCCCCCCCACCACCATGCTGCGGGCCCTTCCTTTGTTGCTCGGCAACACAAACAATAACAACGGTGGTGGGGCAGCCAGTGGCGCCATTTTTCATAGACTGTGGATTCCATCTTCAGGTAGTATCTGTACTTCCCCGTTAATATTTGACAACTTTTACATCACCATATTCCTGAAGCAAATAATGTACTTTTCACTCCATACATTTTCCCTGACTGCCAAAAGTACTTGTTACATTTCGAATGCTTAGACGAAGGACAAGAAAATGGTCCAATTCACACACTTATCAAGAGAACATCCCTGGTCATCCCTACTAGCCTCTGATCTGGAGGACTCACTAAACAGAGAACATCCCTGGTCGTCCCTACTGCCTCTGATCTGGAGGACTCACTAAACAGAGAACATCCCATGTCATCTACTGCCTCTGATCTGGCGTATTCACTAAACACAAATCATTTGTTGTAAATGTTTAAGTATGCCCCTGGCTATCCGCTAATAAAATAAGGAATTTAAAATTACTTATACTTTTGATACTTAAAGGACATTTAAAACCAAATACTTTTACTCTAGTAGTATTTCACTGTGTGACTTCCATTTGAGGGTAAATCCATTTCAAGTCAATAACTTTTTTATTTTACCTTTATTTTATTTTAAAAATCATCAATGTTTTCTGAATTATATTTGTTATTACAATCCCCCTTCATGCTAATGAGCAATCATTCTAACAGTGGAATTCATACATGTCATATGTTATCGCAAAAGAAAATTATAATTTGGTTGTGTTTAAGGTCTTAGATTAACACTAGAAAACAAACAAATATATTTTTAAATAATGACAATAGCGTTTTAATTTGTTTGTTACTGTAGGCTAGATGTAAAATAAAAAAATAAATTGGAGTGTTCAATCAATCATGGTAGTTCCTTTGTTACAACTATTTTTTATTTATTTTACCAGGCAAGTCAGTTAAAAACAAATTCTTATTTTCAATGACGTCCTAGGAACAGTGGGTTAGCTGCCTGTTCAGGGGCAGAACGACAGATTTGTACCTTGTCAGCTCGGGATATGAACTTGCAGCCTTACCAGTCCAATGCTCTAACCACTAGGCTACACTGCCGCCCCCCAGCACCTCTTTGACAGCACCTCTTATGGTTTGAAGGAGGTGCTGTCAAAGGTTCATACAGTGCATTGGGAAAGTATTCAGACCCCTGTACTTTCTCCACATTTTGTTACGTTACAGACTCATTCTAAAGTTGATCAAATCGTTTTAACTCTCAATCTACATACAATACCCCATAATGACAAAGCAAAAACAGGTTTAGACATTTTTGCAAATGAATTAAAAATACTAAACTGAAATACAACATTTACATAAGTACTCAGACATTTACATAAGTACTCAGACATTTACATAAGTACTTAATTCAGTAATTTGTTCAAGCTGCGATTACAGCATCAAGTCTTCTTGGATGTTAGAAGCTTGGCACACCTGTATTTGGGGAGTTTCTCCCATTCTTCTCTGCAGATCCTCTCAAGCTCTGTCAGGATGGATGGGGAGCGTCGCTGCACAGCTATTTTCAGATCTCTCCAAGGAAGTTCAATCGGGTTAAAGTCCGGGTTCTGGCTGGGCCACTCAAGGACATTGAGACTTGTCCCGAAGCCACTCCTGCGTTGTCTTGGCTGTGTGCTCTCTCTGTAGTTTCTCCGTTCATCTTTCCCTCGATCCTGACTAGTCTCACAGTCCCCGCGGCTGAAAAACATCCCCACAGCATGATGATGCTGCCACCACCATGCTTCACAGTAGGGACGGCGTCAGGTGTCCTCCAGATGTGACGCATTCGGGCAAAAGAGTTCAATCTTGGTTTCATCAGACCAGAGATTCTTGTTTGTCAAAGTCCTTTAGGTGCCTTTTGTCCTTTTGGAAGATTATCCCATCTCCACAGAGGAACTCTGGAGCTCTGTCAGAGTGACCATCGGGTTCTTGTTCACCTCCCTGACCAAGGCAATTCTCCCCCGATTGCTCAGTTTGGCCAGGCGGCCAGCTCTAGGAAGAGTTTTGGTGGTTCCAAACTTCTTCCATTAAGAATGATGGAGGCCACGGTGTTCTTGGGGGCTTTCGATGTTGCAGAAATTCTCTCTCGGACCTCTACGGACAATTCCTTCGACCTCATGACTTGGTTTTTGATCTAACATGCACTGTCAACTAGATGTCGACCGATTATGGTTTTTCAACGCCGATCCCGAGTATTGGAGTACCAAAAAAAGCCGATATCGATTAATCATTTGTTTTTTATTTATCTATTTGAAATAGTGACAATTACAATACTGAATGAACACTTATTTTAACTTAATATAATACATCAATAAAAATGTATTTAGCCTCAAATAAATAATGAAACATGTTCAATTTGGTTTAAATAATGCAAAAACCAAGTGTTAACGAAGAAAGTAAAAGTGCAATATGTGCCATGTAAGAAAGCTAACGTTTCAGTTCCTTGCTCAGAACATGAGAACATATGAACGCTGATGGTTCCGTTTAACATGAGTCTTCAATATTCCCAGGTAAGAGGTTTTAGGTTGTAGTTATTATAGGAATTATAGGACTATTTCTCTCTATCCGATCTGTATTTCATATATTCATATTTGACTATTGGATGTTCTTAAGTATTAAGTATTGCCAGTGTAACAGTATAGCTTCCGTCCCTCTCCTCGCTCCTACCTGGGCTCGAACTAGGAACACATCGACAACAGCCACCCTCGAAGTAGCGTTACACATGCAGAGCAAGGGGAACAACTACTCCAAGTCTCAGAGTGAGTGCCGTTTGAAACCCTATTAGCGCGCACCCCGCTAACTAGCTAGCCATTTCACATCAGTTACACCAGCCTAATCTCGGGAGTTGATAGGCTTGAAGTCATAAACAGCGCAATGCTTGACGCACAACGAAGAGCTGCTGGCAAAACGCAAAAGTGCTGTTTGAATGAATGCTTACGAGCCTGCTGGTGCCTACCACTCTATCAAATCATAGACTTAATTATAACATAACACAGAAATACCAGCCTTAGGTCATTAATATGGTAGAATCCGGAAACTATCATCTCGAAAACAAAAAAAGTTTATTCTTTCTGTGAAATACGGAACCGTTCCGTATTTTATCTAACGGGTGGCATCCCTAAGTCTAAATATTCCTGTTACATTGTACAACTTTCAATGTTGTCATAATTACGTAAAATTCTGGCAAATTAGTTCGCAATGAGCCAGGCGGCCCAAACTGTTGCATATACCCCGACTCTGCCTGCAATGAAGGCAAGAGAAGTGACACAATTTCACCTGGTTAATATTGCCTGCTAACCTGGATTTATTTTTGCTAAATACGCAGGTTTAAAAATATATACTTCTGTGTAGTGATTTTAAGAAAGGCATTGATGTTTATGGTTAGGTACAGTCGTGCAACGATTGTGTTTTTTTCGCAAATGCGTTTTTGTTAAATCATCCCGTTTGGCGAAGTTGGCTGTCTTTGTTAGGAAGAAATAGTCTTCACACAGTTCGCAACGAGCCAGGCGGCCCAAACTGCTGCATATACCCTGACTCTGTTGCAAGAGAAGTGACACAAATTCCCTAGTTAAAAGAAATTCATGTTAGCAGGCAATATTAACTAAATATGCATACTTGTGTATTGATTTTAAGAAAGGCATTGATATTTATGGTTAGGTACACGTTGGAGCAACGACAGTCCTTTTTCCGCGAATGCACATCGATTATATGCAACGCAGGACACACTAGATTAACTAGTAATATCATCAACCATGTGTAGTTAACTAGTGATTATGATTGATTGATTGTTTTTTATAAGATAAGTTTAATGCTAGCTAGCAACTTACCTTGGCTTCTTTGCATTTGCATAACAGACAGGCTCCTCATGGAATGTGCAATGAGAGGCAGGTGGTTAGAGCGTTGGACTCGTTAACCGTAAGGCTGCAAGATTGAATCCCCGAGCTGACAAGGTAAAAATCTGTCGTTCTGCCCCTGAACAGGCAGTTAACCCACTGTTCCTAGGCCGTCATTGAAAATAAGAATTTGTTCTTAACTGACTTGCCTAGTTAAATAAAGGTGTAAAAAAAAAAAAAAAGGCCAAATCGGTGTCCAAAAATACCGATTACTGATTGTTATGAAAACTTGAAATCGGCCATTCCAATTAATCGGTCGACCTCTACTGTCAACTGTGGGACCTTAAATAGACAGCTGTATACCTTTCAAAGTCATGTCCAATGAATTGAATTTAGCACAGCTGGGCTACAATCAAGTTATAGAAATGTCTCAAGGATGATCAATGGAAGCAGGATGCACCTGAGCTCAATTTCAAGTCTCATAGTAGGGTCTGAATAATTATGTAAATAAGGTATCTGTTTTTTTAGTTTTTTTTTTATAAATGTGCAACATTTTCTAAAAACCTGTTTTCCCTTTGTCATTATGGGGTATAGTGTGTAGATTGATTAAATAAAAAATGTTTCCTCACCAATTTTAGAATAAGGATGTAAAGTAACAAAATGTGGAAAAAGTCAAGGGGTCTGAATACTTTTCCAACAGAAAAAAAGTCACACTGCCCCGAGCTGGAGATATCAGGTCAGTTACCTTCCCTAGTCAGCTGGAGATATCAGGTCAGTTACCTTCCCTAGTCAGCTGGAGATATCAGGTCAGTTACCTTCCCTGGTCAGCTGGAGATATCAGGTCAGTTACCTTCCCTAGTCAGCTGGAGATATCAGGTCAGTTACCTTCTCTAGTCAGCTGGAGATATCAGGTCAGTTACCTTCTCTAGTCAGCTGGAGATATCAGGTCAGTTACCTTCTCTAGTCAGCTGGAGATATCAGGTCAGTTACCTTCTCTAGTCAGCTGGAGATATCAGGTCAGTTACCTTCCCTGGTCAGCAGTCAGCTGGAGATATCAGGTCAGTTACCTTCCCTAGTCAGCTGGAGATATCAGGTCAGTTACATTCCCTAGTCAGCTGGAGATATCAGGTCAGTTACCTTCCCTGGTCAGCTGGAGATATCAGGTCAGTTACCTTCCCTAGTCAGCTGGAGATATCAGGTCAGTTACCTTCTCTAGTCAGCTGGAGATATCAGGTCAGTTACCTTCCCTAGTCAGCTGGAGATATCAGGTCAGTTACCTTCCCTGGTGAGCTGGAGATATCAGGTCAGTTACCTTCCCTGGTCAGTCAGTCAGCTGGAGATGTCAGGTCAGTTACCTTCCCTGGTCAGTCAGTCAGCTGGAGATGTCAGGTCAGTTACCTTCCCTGGTCAGCTGGAGATATCAGGTCAGTTACCTTCCCTGGTCAGTCAGTCAGCTGGAGATATCAGGTCAGTTACCTTCCCTGGTCAGTCAGTCAGCTGGAGATATCAGGTCAGTTACCTTCCCTGGTCAGTTGGAGATATCAGGTCAGTTACCTTCCCTGGTCAGCTGGAGATATCAGGTCAGTTACCTTCCCTAGTCAGCTGGAGATATCAGGTCAGTTACCTTCTCTAGTCAGCTGGAGATATCAGGTCAGTTACCTTCCCTGGTCAGCTGGAGATATCAGGTCAGTTACCTTCCCTAGTCAGCTGGAGATATCAGGTCAGTTACCTTCCCTGGTCAGCTGGAGATATCAGGTCAGTTACCTTCCCTGGTCAGCTGGAGATATCAGGTCAGTTACCTTCCCTAGTCAGCTGGAGATATCAGGTCAGTTACCTTCCCTAGTCAGCTGGAGATATCAGGTCAGTTACCTTCCCTAGTCAGCTGGAGATATCAGGTCAGTTACCTTCCCTGGTCAGCTGGAGATATCAGGTCAGTTACCTTCCCTAGTCAGCTGGAGATATCAGGTCAGTTACCTTCTCTAGTCAGCTGGAGATATCAGGTCAGTTACCTTCTCTAGTCAGCTGGAGATATCAGGTCAGTTACCTTCTCTAGTCAGCTGGAGATATCAGGTCAGTTACCTTCCCTAGTCAGCTGGAGATATCAGGTCAGTTACCTTCCCTAGTCAGCTGGAGATATCAGGTCAGTTACCTTCCCTGGTCAGCTGGAGATATCAGGTCAGTTACCTTCCTAGTCAGCTGGAGATATCAGGTCAGTTACCTTCCCTGGTCAGCTGGAGATATCAGGTCAGTTACCTTCCCTGGTCAGCTGGAGATATCAGGTCAGTTACCTTCCCTAGTCAGCTGGAGATATCAGGTCAGTTACCTTCCCTAGTCAGTTGGAGATATCAGGTCAGTTACCTTCCCTAGTCAGCTGGAGATATCAGGTCAGTTACCTTCCCTGGTCAGCTGGAGATATCAGGTCAGTTACCTTCCCTGGTCAGCTGGAGATATCAGGTCAGTTACCTTCCCTGGTTAGCTGGAGATATCAGGTCAGTTACCTTCTCTAGTCAGCTGGAGATATCAGGTCAGTTACCTTCCCTGGTCAGTCAGTCAGCTGGAGATATCAGGTCAATTACCTTCCCTAGTCAGCTGGAGATATCAGGTCAGTTACCTTCTCTAGTCAGCTGGAGATATCAGGTCAGTTACCTTCTCTAGTCAGCTGGAGATATCAGGTCAGTTACCTTCCCTGGTCAGCTGGAGATGTCAGGTCAGTTACCTTCCCTGGTCAGCTGGAGATATCAGGTCAGTTACCTTCCCTAGTCAGCTGGAGATATCAGGTCAGTTACCTTCCCTAGTCAGCTGGAGATGTCAGGTCAGTTACCTTCGCTGGTCAGCTGGAGATGTCAGGTCAGTTACCTTCCCTGGTCAGTCAGTCAGCTGGAGATGTCAGGTCAGTTACCTTCGCTGGTCAGCTGGAGATGTCAGGTCAGTTACCTTCCCTGGTCAGTCAGTCAGCTGGAGATGTCAGGTCAGTTACCTTCGCTGGTCAGCTGGAGATGTCAGGTCAGTTACCTTCGCTGGTCAGCTGGAGATGTCAAGTCAGTTACCTTCCCTGGTCAGCTGGAGATATCAGGTCAGTTACCTTCCTTGGTCAGTCAGTCAGCTGGAGATATCAGGTCAGTTACCTTCCCTGGTCAGCTGGAGATATCAGGTCAGTTACCTTCCCTAGTCAGTCAGTCAGCTGGAGATATCAGGTCAGTTACCTTCCCTAGTCAGTCAGTCAGCTGGAGATATCAGGTCAGTTACCTTCCCTGGTCAGTCAGTCAGCTGGAGATATCAGGTCAGTTACCTTCCCTGGTCAGTCAGTCAGCTGGAGATATCAGGTCAGTTACCTTCCCTGGTCAGTCAGTCAGCTGGAGATATCAGGTCAGTTACCTTCCCTGGTCAGTCAGTCAGCTGGAGATATCAGGTCAGTTACCTTCCCTAGTCAGTTGGAGATATCAGGTCAGTTACCTTCCCTGGTCAGCTGGAGATATCAGGTCAGTTACCTTCCCTAGTCAGCTGGAGATATCAGGTCAGTTACCTTCTCTAGTCAGCTGGAGATATCAGGTCAGTTACCTTCCCTAGTCAGCTGGAGATATCAGGTCAGTTACCTTCCCTGGTCAGTCAGTCAGCTGGAGATATCAGGTCAGTTACCTTCCCTAGTCAGCTGAGATATCAGAGATATCAGGTCAGTTACCTTCCCTAGTCAGCTGGAGATATCAGGTCAGTTACCTTCCCTGGTCAGTTGGAGATATCAGGTCAGTTACCTTCCCTGGTCAGCTGGAGATATCAGGTCAGTTACCTTCCCTGGTCAGTTGGAGATATCAGGTCAGTTACCTTCCCTGGTCAGTCAGTCAGCTGGAGATATCAGGTCAGTTACCTTCCCTAGTCAGTCAGTCAGTTGGAGATATCAGGTCAGTTACCTTCCCTAGTCAGTCAGTCAGCTGGAGATATCAGGTCAGTTACCTTCTCTAGTCAGCTGGAGATATCAGGTCAGTTACCTTCTCTAGTCAGCTGGAGATATCAGGTCAGTTACCTTCCCTAGTCAGCTGGAGATATCAGGTCAGTTACCTTCCCTGGTCAGTCAGTCAGCTGGAGATATCAGGTCAGTTACCTTCCCTAGTCAGCTGGAGATATCAGGTCAGTTACCTTCCCTAGTCAGCTGGAGATATCAGGTCAGTTACCTTCCCTGGTCAGTTGGAGATATCAGGTCAGTTACCTTCCCTGGTCAGCTGGAGATATCAGGTCAGTTACCTTCCCTAGTCAGTTGGAGATATCAGGTCAGTTACCTTCCCTGGTCAGTCAGTCAGCTGGAGATATCAGGTCAGTTACCTTCCCTGGTCAGTTGGAGATATCAGGTCAGTTACCTTCCCTGGTCAGTTGGAGATATCAGGTCAGTTACCTTCCCTGGTCAGTTGGAGATATCAGGTCAGTTACCTTCTCTACTCAGTCAGTCAGCTGGAGATATCAGGTCAGTTACCTTCCCTGGTCAGTCAGTCAGCTGGAGATATCAGGTCAGTTATCACCATCTTTACGACATACACTGGCCAAACCAGGACGCCGCCGCCCTATGAGACCCCAAATCACGGCCGGTTGTGATACAGCCTTGATTGCTGATTGATTGTTTAAAGTATAGACGCATTTCACCCGACAATCTGTGAAGTTTAGCTAACTTAGAAACATGAAATCCACATATCCAAAAGGTTTGCATAGTAACGTTAGGTGACGGAAAAAAAAGGTACAGGAATCGTATTCAAACAAGTCGTACTCGTAGATACAATGTCAGACATTGATTGTGTCATCACGCCCACCAGCATAGACACTGCTGGGCAGGTCAGTTAACCACACTAGAAAATGAGTTAGCGCACAGTGGTAAATTTATGGACGCGATTTAAGCGTAAAAACAACACAACTGGTTAGTCAGTCATATACTGGCGATAGTTGCTAAGACACTAGAACTTGCTAAAAATCTAACCTCGCTAATTAGCTACTGGCCCGAGTCGGCAGCTAAGCTGAACTAAGCCGGCAATGTATTGGCAAGTTCTGATATATGTCGATATTTTATTGTAATAGTTAAATTGCGTGAGAACAGACAACAACAAAAAAAAACAGTTTGTGGAACTGACCTTTTACAATCCTCGTGCAGCTTGCCATATTTGGTTTCTACTGGTGTCCTTCATTCAATTCGTCTCGTTTAGAAACAACGGAAGGTAACTTTGGTTCCGAGGGGCACATATATGGCCCGTGCAATCTGGGATATTTGGGAGGTCCATACCCCCACATTGAAGTTGGAATTCAAAAGGGTTACATTACATTAAGGTTATGTTAGGGTTTACTTTAGACACTAACCGGACAAGTTGTGTTAAAGTTGTCAGAACTGCTGATATGCATTTCTGACTGATGTTTGCAGATGTCATAAGGTGTCATGTTGAATGGAGGGTTTTGACAGCTCACAGCTGGAAAATAAACTTCTCTTGCTAATCAGGCTCGATGCAGTTGCATAGCTGTTGCTACTTTTGACACTTAGCTATACCCACTACTGTCAGCTAACAAATCAACAACAAGCAATTGTAACTACGTTTACAATCAACGATAGCTACTATTGCAAATGGCTAGTTAACTTTATTGAAATGTACAGTAGCTAGCTAGGTTGGTTGGTAAAGCATTTACAATAGTGTTTTAAGTTAGTTATCAGACATAAATAAACCCTGTCTGCAGTTGCCAATATACTTCGGAAAGATATTCTCGGATGACAACCCCAGTGTTTATGTCTTAAAACCCTATGAGGACAGTCCCTATAGTCTACCACTAACCCTATGAGGACAGTCCCTATAGCCTACCATTAGTGGTAGACTATTGGGACTGTCCTCATAGGTTTAGTGGTAGGCTATAGGGACTGTCCTCATAGGGTTAGTGGTAGGCTATAGGGACTGTCCTCATAGGATTAGTGGTAGGCTATAGGGACTGTCCTCATAGGGTTAGTGGTAGACTATAGGGACTGTCCTCATAGGGTTAGTGGTAGGCTATAGGGACTGTCCTCATAGGGTAAGTGGTAGACTATTGGCACTATCCTCATAGGGTTAGTGGTAGGCTATAGGGACTGTCCTCATATTAGTGGTAGGCTATAGGGACTGTCCTCATATTAGTGGTAGGCTATAGGGACTGTCCTCATAGGGTTAGTGGTAGGCTATAGGGACTGTCCTCATATTAGTGGTAGGCTATAGGGACTGTCCTCATATTAGTGGTAGGCTATAGGGACTGTCCTCATAGGGTTAGTGGTAGGCTATAGGGACTGTCCTCATAGGGTTAGTGGTAGACTATTGGGACTGTCCTCATAGGGTAAGTGGTAGGCTATAGGGACTGTCCTCATAGGGTTAGTGGTAGACTATAGGGACTGTCATAGGGTTAGTGGTAGGCTATAGGGACTGTCCTCATAGGGTTAGTGGTAGACTATAGGGACTGTCCTATGAGGACAGCCTCGTGACTTACACCAGATACACATACGACTTCAAGGTAAAGCTGACTGGGTAAAGTCACTCTCTCTATTTCTCTCTCTCCCTTCTCTCCTTTTGTTGAGATCCTTATTATTCTCTATGTTTGGTTAGGTCAGGGTGTGACTCGGGTGGGAAATTCTATGTTTTCTATTTCTTTGTTTTTCCCCGAGTGTGGTTCCCAATCAGAGGTAGCTGTCTATCGTTGTCTCTGATTGGGAATCATACTTAGGCAGCCTGTTTTCCAGCTGAATTTGTGGGATCTTGTTTTCTGTTTAGTTGCTGTTGCCTGACAGAACTGTGCTCTTTCGTTTTTTTGTCTTTGTTATTTTGTTTGGTGTCGTGAATAAAGTTCCGATGTACGCCTACCACGCTGTGCCTTGGTCTCCTTCTACAATCGAAAGCCGTTACACTCTGCCTCCTCTCTCTCGCTCCCTCTTTCTGTACTTCTCTCCTCTCTCCCCATCTGTTTTTCTCCCTCCTTCTCTCAATCTCTCTCTCTCCTTCTCTCCTCTCTCCCTCCTCTCTGTCCATCTGTTTTTCTCCCTCCTTCTCTCCATCTCTCTCTCTCCTTCCAT
Organism: Oncorhynchus masou masou; assembly: GCF_036934945.1. Taxonomy (NCBI): domain Eukaryota; kingdom Metazoa; phylum Chordata; class Actinopteri; order Salmoniformes; family Salmonidae; genus Oncorhynchus; species Oncorhynchus masou. Next base: position 5,896,777 of record NC_088212.1, on the reverse strand, counting down.
CTCTCTCCCTCCTCTGTCCATCTGTTTTTCTCCCTCCTTCTCTCCATCTCTCTCTCTCTGCCTCCTTCCCCCTCTATCTCTCTCTCCCCCCATCACCCCATACTGTAGAGCAAAGTGTCAACATTACAGAGCATCCATGATGCTAAAATATATTTTAGAATATTTGAAGATATAGCAATGCTAACAAGATCTTTCTCTGTTCTTTATTTCTTCCTCGCTGTGCAGGGCGTAATTGACTACATCTTCTTCTCCAAGACTCACATGTCTGTAGCCGGGTTGCTCGGTCCCCTGGAGTCTCGGTGGTTAACGGACAACAACATCACCGGCTGTCCCCACCCCCACATCCCCTCTGACCACTTCTCTCTGCTCGCCCAGCTGGAGCTCCACCTGCCCCTCACCACCTCCTCCTCCTCCCTCAACGGCCTGCACCTGCCTGTCCACAGGTAGTGGTTGTCCCGACCACTCACCCTCTGACCCCTTTGAACCCTGACCTTTGAACCCCCTAATGCCCCGCCTCCTCTGCCAAAAAAAAGGACTTTGTACATTTTCTTATCGTGTCCCTAATCTCAGACCATCCGAAGAACTCCGACGCAGACAACCAATTCCCCAAAAGAGTGAAGTATTCTCCCCGTACTGCTCCTTTTTTTTAACCTCCATTTTGTACACAGATTGTATTTCTGTTTGTTTTGCTTGTTGTTTTTCCGTCCATTTTGAACGGCTTGATACCAAATCATGTTTTGTGTTGTATTCTGGTCATATGCTACTGCTGCTGCCCGTCTCCTTGGAAAGTCCAAATGTGTGTCAGAAATAGGCACCCAATTCCCTATATAGTGCACTACTTTTGACCAAGGTCTATGGCACCCTGTTCCCTATATAGTGCACTACTTTTGACCAGGGTCTATGGCACCCTGTTCCCTATATAGTGCACTACTTTTGACCAGGGTCTATGGCACCCTGTTCCCTATATAGTGCACTACTTTAGACCAGAGCCCTATGGCACTCTGTTTCCTATATAGTGCACTACTTTTGACCAGGGTCTATGGCACCCTGTTCCCTATACAGTGCACTACTTTAGACCAGAGCCCTATGGCACCCTGTTTCCTATATAGTGCACTACTTTTGACCAGGGTCTATGGCACCCTGTTCCATATATAGTGCACTACTTTAGACCAGAGCCCTATGGCACCCTGTTTCCTATATAGTGCACTACTTTTGACCAGGGTCTATGGCACCCTGTTCCCTATATAGTGCACTACTTTTGACCAGGGTCTATGGCACCCTGTTCCCTATATAGTGCACTACTTTTGACCAGGGTCTATGGCTCCCTGTTCCCTATATAGTGCACTACTTTTGACCAGGGTCTATGGCACCCTGTTCCCTATATAGTGCACTACTTTAGACCAGAGCCCTATGGCACCCTGTTTCCTATATAGTGCACTACTTTTGACCAGGGTCTATGGCACCCTGTTCCCTATATAGTGCACTACTTTTGACCAGGGTCTATGGCACCCTGTTCCCTATATAGTGCACTACTTTAGACCAGAGCCCTATGGCACCCTGTTCCCTATATAGTGCACTACTTTTGACCAGGGTCTATGGCACCCTGTTCCCTATATAGTGCACTACTTTTGACCAGGGTCTATGGCACCCTGTTCCCTATATAGTGCACTACTTTTGACCAGGGTCTATGGCTCCCTGTTCCCTATATAGTGCACTACTTTTGACCAAGGTCTATGGCACCCTGTTCCCTATATAGTGCACTACTTTTGACCAGGGTCTATGGCACCCTGTTCCCTATATAGTGCACTACTTTTGACCAGGGTCTATGGCACCCTGTTCCCTATATAGTGCACTACTTTAGACCAGAGCCCTATGGCACTCTGTTTCCTATATAGTGCACTACTTTTGACCAGGGTCTATGGCACCCTGTTCCCTATACAGTGCACTACTTTAGACCAGAGCCCTATGGCACCCTGTTTACTATATAGTGCACTACTTTTGACCAGGGTCTATGGCACCCTATTCCCTATATAGTGCACTACTTTAGACCAGAGCCCTATGGCACCCTGTTTCCTATATAGTGCACTACTTTTGACCAGGGTCTATGGCACCCTGTTCCCTATATAGTGCACTACTTTTGACCAGGGTCTATGGCACCCTGTTCCCTATATAGTGCACTACTTTTGACCAGGGTCTATGGCACCCTGTTCCCTATATAGTGCACTACTTTTGACCAGGGTCTATGGCACCCTGTTCCCTATATAGTGCACTACTTTAGACCAGAGCCCTATGGCACCCTGTTTCCTATATAGTGCACTACTTTTGACCAGGGTCTATGGCACCCTGTTCCCTATATAGTGCACTACTTTTGACCAGGGTCTATGGCACCCTGTTCCCTATATAGTGCACTACTTTAGACCAGAGCCCTATGGCACCCTGTTCCCTATATAGTGCACTACTTTTGACCAGGGTCTATGGCACCCTGTTCCCTATATAGTGCACTACTTTTGACCAGGGTCTATGGCACCCTGTTCCCTATATAGTGCACTACTTTTGACCAGGGTCTATGGCTCCCTGTTCCCTATATAGTGCACTACTTTTGACCAGGGTCTATGGCTCCCTGTTCCCTATATAGTGCACTACTTTTGACCAGGGTCTATGGCACCCTGTTCCTATATAGTGCACTACTTTTGACCAGGGTCTATGGCACCCTGTTCCCTATATAGTGCACTACTTTTGACCAGGGTCTATGGCACCCTGTTCCCTATATAGTGCACTACTTTTGACCAGGGTCTATGGCACCCTGTTCCCTATATAGTGCACTACTTTTGACCAGGGTCTATGGCACCCTGTTCCCTATATAGTGCACTACTTTAGACCAGAGCCCTATGGCACCCTGTTTCCTATATAGTGCACTACTTTTGACCAGGGTCTATGGCACCCTGTTCCCTATATAGTGCACTACTTTTGACCAGGGTCTATGGCACCCTGTTCCCTATATAGTGCACTACTTTAGACCAGAGCCCTATGGCACCCTGTTCCCTATATAGTGCACTACTTTTGACCAGGGTCTATGGCACCCTGTTCCCTATTTAGTGCACTACTTTTGACCAGGGTCTATGGCTCCCTGTTCCCTATATAGTGCACTACTTTTGACCAGGGTCTATGGCTCCCTGTTCCCTATATAGTGCACTACTTTTGACCAGGGTCTATGGCTCCCTGTTCCCTATATAGTGCACTACTTTTGACCAGGGTCTATGGCTCCCTGTTCCCTATATAGTGCACTACTTTTGACCAGGGTCTATGGCTCTCTGTTCCCTATATAGTGCACTACTTTTGACCAGGGTCTATGGCTCCCTGTTCCCTATATAGTGCACTACTTTTGACCAGGGTCTATGGCTCCCTGTTCCCTATATAGTGCACTACTTTTGACCAGGGTCTATGGCACCCTGTTCCCTATATAGTGCACTACTTTTGACCAGGGTCTATGGCACCCTGTTCCCTATATAGTGCACTACTTTTGACCAGGGTCTATGGCACCCTGTTCCCTATATAGTGCACTACTTTTGACCAGGGTCTATGGCACCCTGTTCCCTATATAGTGCACTACTTTTGACCAGGGTCTATGGCACCCTGTTCCCTATATAGTGCACTACTTTTGACCAGGGTCTATGGCACCCTGTTCCCTATATAGTGCACTACTTTAGACCAGAGCCCTATGGCACTCTGTTTCCTATATAGTGCACTACTTTTGACCAGGGTCTATGGCACCCTGTTCCCTATATAGTGCACTACTTTAGACCAGAACCCTATGGCACCCTGTTTCCTATATAGTGCACTACTTTTGACCAGGGTCTATGGCACCCTGTTCCCTATATAGTGCACTACTTTTGACCAGGGTCTATGGCACCCTGTTCCCTATATAGTGCACTACTTTTGACCAGGGTCTATGGCACCCTGTTCCCTATATAGTGCACTACTTTTGACCAGGGTCTATGGCACCCTGTTCCCTATATAGTGCACTACTTTAGACCAGAGCCCTATGGCACCCTGTTTCCTATATAGTGCACTACTTTTGACCAGGGTCTATGGCACCCTGTTCCCTATATAGTGCACTACTTTTGACCAGGGTCTATGGCACCCTGTTCCCTATATAGTGCACTACTTTAGACCAGAGCCCTATGGCACCCTGTTCCCTATATAGTGCACTACTTTTGACCAGGGTCTATGGCACCCTGTTCCCTATATAGTGCACTACTTTTGACCAGGGTCTATGGCTCCCTGTTCCCTATATAGTGCACTACTTTTGACCAGGATCTATGGCTCCCTGTTCCCTATATAGTGCACTACTTTTGACCAGGGTCTATGGCACCCTGTTCCCTATATAGTGCACTACTTTTGACCAGGGTCTATGGCACCCTGTTCCCTATATAGTGCACTACTTTTGACCAGGGTCTATGGCACCCTGTTCCCTATATAGTGCACTACTTTTGACCAGGGTCTATGGCACCCTGTTCCCTATATAGTGCACTACTTTAGACCAGAGCCCTATGGCACTCTGTTTCCTATATAGTGCACTACTTTTGACCAGGGTCTATGGCACCCTGTTCCCTATATAGTGCACTACTTTAGACCAGAACCCTATGGCACCCTGTTTCCTATATAGTGCACTACTTTTGACCAGGGTCTATGGCACCCTGTTCCCTATATAGTGCACTACTTTTGACCAGGGTCTATGGCACCCTGTTCCCTATATAGTGCACTACTTTTGACCAGGGTCTATGGCACCCTGTTCCCTATATAGTGCACTACTTTTGACCAGGGTCTATGGCACCCTGTTCCCTATATAGTGCACTACTTTAGACCAGAGCCCTATGGCACCCTGTTTCCTATATAGTGCACTACTTTTGACCAGGGTCTATGGCACCCTGTTCCCTATATAGTGCACTACTTTTGACCAGGGTCTATGGCACCCTGTTCCCTATATAGTGCACTACTTTAGACCAGAGCCCTATGGCACCCTGTTCCCTATATAGTGCACTACTTTTGACCAGGGTCTATGGCACCCTGTTCCCTATATAGTGCACTACTTTTGACCAGGGTCTATGGCTCCCTGTTCCCTATATAGTGCACTACTTTTGACCAGGATCTATGGCTCCCTGTTCCCTATATAGTGCACTACTTTTGACCAGGGTCTATGGCTCCCTGTTCCCTATATAGTGCACTACTTTTGACCAGGGTCTATGGCTCCCTGTTCCCTATATAGTGCACTACTTTTGACCAGGGTCTATGGCTCCCTGTTCCCTATATAGTGCACTACTTTTGACCAGGGTCTATGGCTCCCTGTTCCCTATATAGTGCACTACTTTTGACCAGGGTCTATGGCTCCCTGTTCCCTATATAGTGCACTACTTTTGACCAGGGTCTATGGCACCCTGTTCCCTATATAGTGCACTACTTTTGACCAGGGTCTATGGCACCCTGTTCCCTATATAGTGCACTACTTTTGACCAGGGTCTATGGCACCCTGTTCCCTATATAGTGCACTACTTTTGACCAGGGTCTATGGCACCCTGTTCCCTATATAGTGCACTACTTTAGACCAGAGCCCTATGGCACCCTGTTCCCTATATAGTGCACTACTTTTGACCAGGGTCTATGGCACCCTGTTCCCTATATAGTGCACTACTTTTGACCAGGGTCTATGGCTCCCTGTTCCCTATATAGTGCACTACTTTTGACCAGGGTCTATGGCTCCCTGTTCCCTATATAGTGCACTACTTTTGACCAGGGTCTATGGCTCCCTGTTCCCTATATAGTGCACTACTTTTGACCAGGGTCTATGGCTCCCTGTTCCCTATATAGTGCACTACTTTTGACCAGGGTCTATGGGTCCCTGTTCCCTATGTAGTGCACTACTTTTGACCAGGGTCTATGGCTCCCTGTTCCCTATATAGTGCACTACTTTTGACCAGGGTCTATGGCTCCCTGTTCCCTATATAGTGCACTACTTTTGACCAGGGTCTATGGCACCCTGTTCCCTATATAGTGCACTACTTTTGACCAGGGTCTATGGCACCCTGTTCCCTATATAGTGCACTACTTTTGACCAGGGTCTATGGCACCCTGTTCCCTATATAGTGCACTACTTTTGACCAGGGTCTATGGCACCCTGTTCCCTATATAGTGCACTACTTTTGACCAGGGTCTATGGCACCCTGTTCCCTATATAGTGCACTACTTTTGACCAGGGTCTATGGCACCCTGTTCCCTATATAGTGCACTACTTTAGACCAGAGCCCTATGGCACTCTGTTTCCTATATAGTGCACTACATTTGACCAGGGTCTATGGCACCCTGTTTCCTATATAGTGCACTACTTTAGACCAGAGCCCTATGGCACCCTGTTTCCTATATAGTGCACTACTTTTGACCAGGGTCTATGGCACCCTGTTCCCTATATAGTGCACTACTTTTGACCAGGGTCTATGGCACCCTGTTCCCTATATAGTGCACTACTTTTGACCAGGGTCTATGGCACCCTGTTCCCTATATAGTGCACTACTTTTGACCAGGGTCTATGGCACCCTGTTCCCTATATAGTGCAATACTTTTGACCAGGGTCTATGGCACCCTGTTCCCTATATAGTGCACTACTTTTGACCAGGGTCTATGGCACCCTGTTCCCTATATAGTGCACTACTTTTGACCAGGGTCTATGGCACCCTGTTCCCTATATAGTGCACTACTTTAGACCAGGGTCTATGGCTCCCTGTTCCCAGGACCCAATGCGATATAGGAAATAGGTTTCCATTTGGGAGGTAGCCCCAAGTTCAGGTCATCCTGGTCTGATGTCTGATGGTGGGCCCGGTCTGGGTGGGCCCGGTCTGGGTGGGCCCGGTCTGGGTGGGCCCGGTCTGGGTGGGTCCTGTCTGGGTGGGCCCGGTCTGGGTGGGCCCGGTCTGGGTGGGCCCTGTCTGGGTGGGTCCTGTCTGGGTGGGTCCTGTCTGGGTGGGCCCGGTCTGGGTGGGTCCTGTCTGGGTGGGCCCGGTCTGGGTGGGCCCGGTCTGGGTGGGCCCGGTCTGGGTGGGTCCTGTCTGGGTGGGCCCGGTCTGGGTGGGCCCGGTCTGGGTGGGTCCTGTCTGGGTGGGCTGGCTGAGAGTTAGAAAAGCTTTTTGCCATAATCTAATAACAGTACGATGACAGCCGCCATCTGGGTTTCTCTCTAGTTGAGAAATCCACTCCTCAAGACACGTTATGACATCCAGAGTTCTACTGAATTGCGTTTGATGATCATGTTAAAGTTGCCATCGTTTCATCATACACCCAAACAGGACTTCTTCTTCCTTCTCCAAAATGACGGTGGTGATTGGGACTTTTCACTACTGCTCTATTTTGGAGTTAAGTACGGTAAGATGAGTTTTTTTTTTTTTTTTTTGCAAAATGTGAAATGTTGTCATCTCTTAACATGTGTCTATGGAAGCCTATAAGGGTCAATCAGTGAACAGGATCCCAGCATTACTATTGTATCTCAAACACAGCTTCAGTATTAACATAATTTGCTCTCAGCTTCTCATTCTGCTATGTAAGTTGACACTATGTATTGATTTTTCCCTCGTCTGTTTGAGTGGGGTGTGTGTGTGTGTGTGTGTGTGTGTGTGTGTATGTGTGTGTGTGTGCTCCTGACCCAATGAAAATTATCTGATTTAAAAAATAAGTAATAATAATAACAAAAAATAATGTATTGCACCTTATTGAGGTAGGATCCAGGGCTACCTCTTCTGTTCATCAGTTAGCCCCTTATTGAGGTAGGATCCAGGGCTACCTCTTCTGTTCATCAGTGTTAGCCCCTTATTGAGGTAGGATCCAGGGCTACCTCTTCTGTTCATCAGTTAGCCCCTTATTGAGGTAGGATCCAGGGCTACCTCTTCTGTTCATCAGTTAGCCCCTTATTGAGGTAGGATCCAGGGCTACCTCTTCTGTTCATCAGTTAGCCCCTTATTGAGGTAGGATCCAGGGCTACCTCTTCTGTTCATCAGTTAGCCCCTTATTGAGGTAGGATCCAGGGCTACCTCTTCTGTTCATCAGTGTTAGCCCCTTATTGAGGTAGGATCCAGGGCTACCTCTTCTGTTCATCAGTGTTAGCCCCTTATTGAGGTAGGATCCAGGGCTACCTCTTCTGTTCATCAGTTAGCACCTTATTGAGGTAGGATCCAGGGCTACCTCTTCTGTTCATCAGTTAGCCCCTTATTGAGGTAGGATCCAGGGCTACCTCTTCTGTTCATCAGTGTTAGCCCCTTATTGAGGTAGGATCCAGGGCTACCTCTTCTGTTCATCAGTTAGCCCCTTATTGAGGTAGGATACAGGGCTACCTCTTCTGTTCATCAGTTAGCACCTTATTGAGGTAGGATCCAGGGCTACCTCTTCTGTTCATCAGTTAGCCCCTTATTGAGGTAGGATCCAGGGCTACCTCTTCTGTTCATCAGTGTTAGCCCCTTATTGAGGTAGGATCCAGGGCTACCTCTTCTGTTCATCAGTGTTAGCCCCTTATTGAGGTAGGATCCAGGGCTACCTCTTCTGTTCATCAGTTAGCCCCTTATTGAGGTAGGATCCAGGGCTACCTCTTCTGTTCATCAGTTAGCACCTTATTGAGGTAGGATCCAGGGCTACCTCTTCTGTTCATCAGTGTTAGCCCCTTATTGAGGTAGGATCCAGGGCTACCTCTTCTGTTCATCAGTTAGCCCCTTATTGAGGTAGGATCCAGGGCTACCTCTTCTGTTCATCAGTTAGCCCCTTATTGAGGTAGTATCCAGGGCTACCTCTTCTGTTCATCAGTTAGCCCCTTATTGAGGTAGGATCCAGGGCTACCTCTTCTGTTCATCAGTGTTAGCCCCTTATTGAGGTAGGATCCAGGGCTACCTATTCTGTTAATCAGTGTTAGCCCCTTATTGAGGTAGGATCCAGGGCTAACTCTTCTGTTCATCAGTTAGCCCCTTATTGAGGTAGGATCCAGGGCTACCTCTTCTGTTCATCAGTTAGCCCCTTATTGAGGTAGGATCCAGGGCTACCTCTTCTGTTCATCAGTGTTAGCCCCTTATTGAGGTAGGATCCAGGGCTACCTCTTCTGTTCATCAGTGTTAGTCCCTTATTGAGGTAGGATCCAGGGCTACCTCTTCTGTTCATCAGTTAGCGGTACCGGTACCCCCTGTATATAGCCTCCACATTGACTCTGTACCGTAACACCCTGTATATAGCCTCCACGTTGACTCTGTACCGGTACCCCCTGTATATAGCCTCCACATTGACTCTGTACCGGTACCCCCTGTATATAGCCTCCACATTGATTCGGTACCGGTACCCCCTGTATATAGCCTCCACATTGACTCGGTACCGGTACCCCCTGTGTATAGCCTCCACATTGACTCTGTACCGGTACCCCCTGTATATAGCCTCCACATTGACTCTGTACCGGTACCCCCTGTATATAGCCTCCACATTGACTCTGTATCGGTACCCCCTGTATATAGCCTCGTTACTGTGTTGCTTTTTATTATGATTATTGTTTTACTCTTCTTGAACTGCATTGTTGGTTAAGGATTTGTAAGTAAAGCATTTCACAATAAGGTCTACACTTGTTGTATTCAGCGCATGTAACAAATTACATTTGATAACATATCTAGTTTGTACAGGATACTATCTCTAATTCCATCCATCCTTCTATCCATCCATCCATCCATCCATCCTTCCATCCTTCTATCCATCCATCCATCCTTCTATCCATCCATCCTTCTATCCATCCATCCATCCTTCTATCCATCCAGCCTTCTATCCATTCTTCTATCCATCCTTCCATCCATCCATCCTTCTATCCATCCATCTATCCATCCATCCTTCTATCCATCCATCCATCCTTCTATCCATCCATCCATCCTTCTATCCATCCTTCCATCCATCCATCCTTCTATCCATCCATCCATCCTTCCATCCTTCTATCCATCCATCCATCCTTCTATCCATCCATCCATCCTTCTATCCATCCATCCATCCTTTTATCCATCCATCCTTCTATCCATCCATCCATCCTTCTATCCATCCATCCATCCATCCTTCTATCAATCCATCCATCCATCCTTCTATCCATCCTTCCATCCACCCATCCTTCTATCCATCCTTTTATCCATCCATCCACCCTTCCATCCTTCTATCCATCCTTCTATCCATCCACCCATCCTTCTATCCATCCATCCTTCTATCCATCCATCCATCCTTCCATCCTTCTATCCATCCTTCTATCCATCCATCCATCCTTCTATCCATCCATCCATCCTTCTATCCATCCATCCATCCATCCTTCTATCAATCCATCCATCCATCCTTCTATCCATCCTTCCATCCACCCATCCTTCTATCCATCCATCCATCCATCCTTTTATCCATCCATCCACCCTTCCATCCTTCTATCCATCCTTCTATCCATCCACCCATCCTTCTATCCATCCATCCATCCATCCTTCCATCCTTCTATCCATCCATCCATCCTTCTATCCATCCATCCATCCTTCTATCCATCCATCCATCCTTCTATCCATCCATCCATCCTTCTATCCATCCATCCTTCTATCAATCTATCCATCCTTCTATCCATCCATCCTTCTATCAATCTATCCATCCATCCATCCATCCTTCTATCCATCCATCCATCCTTCTATCCATCTATCCATCCATCCATCCTTCTATCAATCCATCCATCCATCCTTCTATCCATCCTTCCATCCACCCTTCCATCCTTCTATCCATCCTTCTATCCATCCACCCATCCTTCTATCCATCCATCCATCCTTCTATCCATCCATCCATCCATCCTTCCATCCTTCTATCCATCCATCCATCCTTCTATCCATCCATCCATCCTTCTATCCATCCATCCATCCTTCTATCCATCCATCCTTCTATCCATCCATCCATCCTTCCATCCTTCTATCCATCCATCCATCCTTCTATCCATCCATCCTTCTATCCTTCCATCCATCCATCCTTCCATCCATCCTTCCATCCTTCTATCCATCCGTCCTTCTATCCATCCTTCTATCCATCCATCCTTCTATCCATCTTTTTATCCTTTTTTTCTATCCATCCGTCCATCCATCCATCCATCCTTCCATCCTTCTATCCATCCTTCCATCCATCCATCCTTCCATCCTTCTATCCATCCATCCATCCATCCTTCTATCCATCCATCCATCATTCCTTACTTCCTATCCATCCACTTGAGTTCAAATCCTTCAGTGTTGGCTTTAGCTTGCCTGGAGTGTCAGGTGGGCAGAGTCTCTTAGTCCCACTGTGCCAGGAAAGCTCAATCAAGCCCAGATCAAGTGTTTGAAATGATTTCAGATAGTATTGGAAACCAGTTATCAGGATGGAACCATTAGTGTTCAGCTTCTAGGCTAACATGTAGTGTCGTGACGTTGGTATCACTAATACGACCACTGTTGTTTATCGAATATTAACTGTGTTTATAATTACGTGATTTAAATGAATCGGGTAATCATTAACTCAGTAACCTGGGGCACCATGGGAAAAGTTTTTTAAATGAATTTTCGTTTCCCAAATTAACTCAAAGAATATCAGAATATCGATTTTACAGCAGTCGCTAAATAATCAATTTCCTCTACAGTCTCATCCTGAACGTCGCATAATTCATAAATCTGCGCAAACCCGAGTCCCACTAAATCAATCCGTACCACACCAATTGAGTTGATTATTTTTTTTACTAACAAGCTAAATGATAATATAAGATACACATACTCAAACACACAGTCTAGGCTATTGATTATAACTTAGTACGATGAAACAGGTCCCTAGCGGACCAACACAATATGACACGTGTTACATAAGATGGGGATTGAGAGAGAGCACTAGAGCATTGTTGGGTACATTTTGTAAGCTATGCTTAGTTTAGCCCTAACACTTTGCCCCGCACTGCCTTATGGGTAAAAATTATAATGATGTAATTACTTGTTAAAGGTCTTCGTTTGGTATCTCTGTTGGGTACCTCTGTTGGGCCCAGGGCTTCGTGGGCCGAGCTCCGCTTAGTGAGAGATGTTCGGCCGACACCCCCTTCTCTGGCTGGTCATCTACTTTGTTTGCGAGTGTAAGTCTCTGATTGTCCACCAGCTGTTACAATGTCCTCTTTTCTAGTTGTCTGTTTCCTTGCTCTTGTTCTGGAAGAGGGGTCTTCTGAGGGCGGCTAATCAGCCGTGTAGATAGTTCCAGCGTGGGAATGAAAGCACAGAACCGGGTGGTCCTTCTTGAATTCTGGGGCGGCAGGGTAGCCTAGTGGTTAGAGTGTAGAGGCGGCAGGGTAGCCTAGTGGTTAGAGTGTAGGGGCGGCAGGGTAGCCTAGTGGTTAGAGTGTAGAGGCGGCAGGGTAGCCTAGTGGTTAGAGTGTAGAGGTGGCAGGGTAGCCTAGTGGTTAGAGTGTAGAGGCGGCAGGGTAGCCTAGTGGTTAGAGTGTAGAGGCGGCAGGGTAGCCTATTGGTTAGAGTGTAGAGGCGGCAGGGTAGCCTAGTGGTTAGAGTGTAGAGGCGGCAGGGTAGCCTAGTGGTTAGAGCGTTGGACTAGTAACCGAAAGGTTGCAAGTTTGAATCCCCGAGCTGACAAGGTACAAATCTGTCGTTCTGCCCCTGAACAGGCAGTTAACCCACTGTTCCTAGGCCGTCATTGAAAATAAGAATTTGTTCTTAACTGAATTGCCTAGTAAAAAAAATTAATAATTCACCTTCTTAGATACAGCTACTCGACCGTAGCATTGATTGTTAAAAGGTTCATTTGTCTTCTTCAACCTCGTGTTGCATTCTGGGGTCACGACTAGTCATGGACCTTGGCTGCAGCACGTGGTCAATTTAGTCTGATATGTAAATTCTTAACTCGCATGTTTTATACTCTCGGGTCAAAAAGGGGCGTTTCTGTCTTTATGGCAAGTTCTTTGGGGCGTATCTAGTTACGAGGCAAGGTATGGATTAGACTCTGATCTAGTTTAGACAACTACATTCACTGTTCATCTTTACAAAGACATTATCTTTGATCGGGATATTTTCAACACAACGCACAGTATGTAAACATCATGTACATATTATGAAAACTCATCAAGTTACAATGTTTTCGTTTATAATGTCGTCATTTTAACTTTTAATAACATTAAAACGACATTCATTTTCATATTCGGTCTATTGTTGTTACCACCATTTTGACTGATGAAATATATTGTCCCAAAGTCCGTTTATTGCCATGTTACCATTGTGAGGTGGAGTGCTGGAGTCCAGAACAACATCTTGTCCTTTATTTATTGTGGCCACTAGATGGCGGTGATATGGCGTTTAATCACCATCCTCAACCCAATATGAAGAAAAAGACAATGCTCTGTTCAAACCATAGGAATTCCCTCCCAGTTGACTACTTTAAAATGGTGGAAGTCCTCAATGGCAATGTCCATGGTAAAACCAGGGTATAGCCATCTTCATTCCTCCATCTCTGTGGGTAAGACACAAGGCCTTAACTACCACCAGGAAGTTTGAAAAGGACCTACAGTGCCTTGCGAAAGTATTCGGCCCCCTTGAACTTTGCGACCTTTTGCCACATTTCAGGCTTCAAACATAAAGATATAGAACTGTATTTTTTTGTGAAGAATCAACAACAAGTGGGACACAATCATGAAGTGGAACGACATTTATTGGATATTTCAAACTTTTTTAACAAATTAAAAATTGAAAGATTGGGCGTGCAAAATTATTCATCCCCTTTACTTTCAGTGCAGCAAACTCTCTCCAGAAGTTCAGTGAGGATCTCTGAATGATCCAATGTTGACCTAAATACTTTCGCAAGGCACTGTATGCTCCCCAAAGAGCAGGCAAACTACGGCCGCCCCAGTCCCGTCCTGGCCCCGCCCCAGTCCCGCCCCGGTCCCACCCCAGTCCCGCCCCGGTCCCACCCCAGTCCCGCCCCGGTCCCACCCCAGTCCCGCCCCTGCTGGGAGTGGAGTATTATGTCAACCCATCAGAGGACGTGCTGACTTTATGGGATAATGATGTCACATCAACAAGATGGTAAACATGTGCATTTCACCCTTCCTCCTCCTCAGGCAATAAAATGCTCATGTTTTGTACATTTTGTATAGGTTGTGTTTATTTTTCGAGGGTAGACCCAATACATGACAAAAAAACATGAAATAATCACATTCAATACATACTGAAATCATTTAAGATAAACTAATTCACTTTGTATTAGAATCATATTTGAATAGAATCCATTGGTATCACATTGGTATCACATTGGTATCACATTGGCATCACATCGGTATCACATTGGTATCACATTGGCATCACATTGGTGTCACGTCCATTTAGCTCCAACTTGATACATTCCTGTTCCAATTCACTCAATGGTGGTTGAGATGGGGAAGTTCTGCACTTCTCTTCTTCTTGTTGGTACTGTAGAAAGAGATGGTCTGTGTTAAAGTCAACAGAAGTGTGTGTGTGTGTGTGTGTGTGTGTGTGTGTGTGTGTGTGTGTGTGTGTGTGTGTGTGTGTGTGTGTGTGTGTGTGTGTGTGTGTGGGTTGTATTTACCTTTGTAACTTGACAATGACTTTGTTGATCCATCGTGCATCTGGAGTCACACAGACGGTGGCTTTGTCCTTCTTGGTAACGCTGATGAATGAAGGGAGGGATATATATTACAGCGTCACCATGGTTACATATCATACACTGCAGAATTTAACCTATCAGAAAACGTCAATATGAACGTACACATATTTATCAGATGTTATTATGGCTGTAGTGAAATGGTTGTGTTCCCAGCTCCAACAGTGCAGTAATATCTAACAATACACACAAATCTGAGTAAAATAACGGAATAAAGAAATCTCTAAGTATTAGGACGAGCAAAGTCAGAGTCCTGTATATGTAAATGTATGTAGAGATACAGTACCAGTCAAAGGTGTGGACACACCTCCTCATTTCAGGGTTTTTCTTTATTTGTACTATTTTCTAGAATAATAGTGAAGACATCAAAACTATGAAATAACACATATAGAATCATGTAGTAACCCAAAAAGTGTTAAACAAATCAAAATATATTTTATATTTGAGATTGTTCAAAGTAGCCACCCCTTGCCTTGAAAGCTTTTCACACTCTTGGCATTCCTTCGACCTCATGGCTTGGTTTTTGCTCTGACAGGCACTGACAACTGTAGGACCTTTATGTAGACAGCTGTGAGATGTTCCAAATCATGTCTAATCAATTGAATTTACCACAGGTGGACTCCAATCAAGTTGGAGAAACATCTCAAGGATGATCAATGGAAACAGGATGCATCTAAACTCAATGTAGAGTCTCATAGCAAAGTGTCTGAATACTTATGTAAATAAGGTGTTTCTGTTTTTTATATTTAATTCATTTGCTAAAATGTCTAAAAACCTGTTTTCGCTTTGTTATTATGGAGTATTGTGTGTAAATTGATGAGGACAATTTTTTATTTAATCCATTTTAGAAAAAGGCTGTAAACATAATAAAATGTGGAAAAAGCCAAGGGTCTGAATACTTTCTGAATACACTGTATGTATATGTTTACATGTGTGATTGAATGTAGAGTCATTGTGGACAGTATGTGGATAGAATATATAGTACATCTGTAGAGGAGGTAGCATATACTAGTATATGTACAGCAATAGTTGAATAGGATGGCCTTGACTAGAAAAATATATTTGTAATCTGTGATTGTCTGGAGTCCCTGCCACATACTGAGTTTCGAGGGGAATTGCTATAGGCTACCACTGCAAATGCCCACATTTATTACAACGTCTTAGCCTTGGTTACTAATAGGAACATTGAACTCATCATCAGTGACTAATAACTGGTTTGCATAGCATGCAGTAAAGCGGCGATACTGACTAATTAATTTCCCCTCCACCACGACCTATCCCCCACGCTTCTTCCCCCTATGCATTAGAAAACCACAGTTTAGCGCTTCGTTCAAGACCTCGCTGGCTGACTCACATGATCTATGTGTGAAGACAATGACAGCCACCATGGGTTTCAGGTGCGGTTTCCAAGACACAGATGAAGCCTGAACAACAACAACAACAAAGCATGGAGATTCCACTGGGCCAGTGGTTACCAACCAATCGATCGCGATCGACTTCAAGGCATTGCTAGTCGATCACCAAACATTTCTGAAAAATCATATGAAAAAGGATTGCGGTTCTTCTTTTTAAAATTCGTGTTGCGCTGTTACCGACAGGTGCACTTCAGAAGCCTTGTGCACCGGGTACACAAACTGTTCCCATTTTAAACCATTTAATTGGTCAGGAAAGACAAACTCCGCCAAACCGGCAGACAGGAAGATCTGTGGATAAATCGAGTGAGCCAAACTGCGATGGCCAATCGTACAGCTCAAATCACTGTGCCGACAGCTTCCACGACCCCCAAGCAAAGTTTGATGCCAGCCTATGTAAGATTTCATAACTTTTAAAACCATGACCAGAGAGAAATGTTCAAAGAATACAGCTGCTGTTTTTTATGAGTGAGTTCATGTTTAAGTTTTCATTCTGCTCTGTCACTGTTTTGATTCAACACTATTACATAATATAAAACATGTTTCTCTCTACTTCCACTCACACTGTAATGAATGAGTAGCCAAGTGTATCGACAGCGCTGTGCTTCTATTATTATTAGCATCTCGTCCTGTCTATTTTAATAGGGAGGGATATTATACTTTCTCTGGTCAGAGGAACAACATGAATTTGTGTCTGAAAGCAGATGTGGTGTGACTCGACTTTAGCCATCAGGTAGAAGATGTTGTCCCCTCTCTCTGGTCAGTCTCACCTCTCTCTGGTCAGTCTCACCTCTCTCTGGTCAGTCTCTCTGGTCAGTCTCACCTCTCTGGTCAGTCTCACCTCTCTCTGGTCAGTCTCACCTCTCTCTGGTCAGTCTCACCTCTCTCTGGTCAGTCTCACCTCTCTCTGGTCAGTCTCATCTCTCTCTGGTCAGTCTCACCTCTCTCTGGTCAGTCTCATCTCTCTCTGGTCAGTCTCACCTCTCTCTGGTCAGTCTCATCTCTCTCTGGTCAGTCTCACCTCTCTCTGGTCAGTCTCACCGGGGGAAAGGAAGGAGAGAGCAGGACCGTGTGAGGTGGACTTTCTGCTGTTCTCTCCCTCCCTCCGCTGAGACTAATGCGGAGTTCAAAACTACTGGGAACTCTGAAATCTCAGACTTCCGACTTCAGCGTGTTTAAGACAACTGGAAACTGAAAAAAAACGAGACCCGATTATGAAAAACGTTTTGAATGGTCACCTGACTTGAAAATCCAAGTCGGAAACTGGGGCATCTTTCTAGATCTCCAACTTTCCAACCTGAAGTTCGTTGACTTCATGATTTGACCTAGTTTATCTCCCAGAGTTCCCAGTTGTCTTGAAAGCACCATGACAGATGCAGATACCATCAGTCCAGTAAAATAAAAGTCAATTATTTCAATTTCTGCTCAGCTGTGCCTCGCAGGTGCTCCACCAACTGATCTGTTTTTTAATCAAAGCTCGAGTTGTGAAATATAATATTGTCTGAGAATAACAATATTGTCAGGACAGGCATATACACACCTAGAAAAAGGGGTCCAAAAGGGTTGTTCAACTGTCCCCATAGGAGAACCCTGTTTGGTTCCAGGGAGAACCCTTTTGAGTTCCATGGAGAACCCTTTTGAGTTCCAAGTAGAACCCTCTGTGGAAAGGGTTCTGCATGGAACTCAAAAGGGTTCTACCTGGAAGCAAGAAGGGATTTATTCAAAGGGTTCTCCTATGGGGACAGCTGAAGAAACCTTTTGGGTTTTAGATAGCACCTTTTTTTCTTAGAGTGTAGCCAATATGATGTGATAATGTATTAGGCAAACTGTGACAACGTATTACGCATTCTGTGATAATGTATTAGGTATACTGTGACAATGTATTATGCATACTGGGACAATGTATTATGCATACTGTGATAATGTATTAGGTATACTGTGATAATGTATTAGGTATACTGTGATAATGTATTAGGTATACTGTGATAATGTATTTGGTATACTGTGATAATGTATTATGCATACTGTGATCATGTATTATGCATACTGGGATAATGTATTACGCATTCTGTGATAATGTATTAGGTATACTGTGACAATGTATTATGCATACTGTGATAATGTATTATGCATACTGTGATAATGTATTAGGTATACTGTAATAATGTATTATGCATACTGTGATAATGTATTATGCATACTGGGATAATGTATTAGGTATACTGTGATAATGTATTAGGTATACTGTGATAATGTATTAGGTATACTGGGATAATGTATTAGGTATACTGGGATAATGTATTATGCATACTGGGATAATGTATTAGGTATACTGGGATAATGTATTTGGTATACTGGGATAATGTATTATGCATACTGTGATAATGTATTAGGTATACTGTAATAATGTATTATGCATACTGTGATAATGTATTATGCATACTGGGATAATGTATTAGGTATACTGTGATAATGTATTAGGTATACTGGGATAATGTATTAGGTATATTGTGATAATGTATTACACATACTGGGATAATGTATTAGGCATGCTGTGATCATCTTGACTGGTTGCTAGGTGGTGTTAGTTGACTCACATGATCTCTGTTTGACGACAGTGGGCACCTGGAGGTAGGATCTCTATCCTGTGGAACAGCCTTGGAGAGATGAAAGCAGAGGACGTCCGGATGCAGCGACACTTCTGACATGCAGCACAGCCGTTCATGGGGAATGCTGCAGGGATGAAGACCGGGAAAATGACATACAATAACAATA
Organism: Oncorhynchus masou masou; assembly: GCF_036934945.1. Lineage (NCBI taxonomy): Eukaryota > Metazoa > Chordata > Actinopteri > Salmoniformes > Salmonidae > Oncorhynchus > Oncorhynchus masou. The sequence continues at coordinate 5,877,893 of NC_088212.1, read as the reverse complement.
TAGTAGAATTTGGGGTTAAATTTGGGGTTAAAGGTTAAGGTTTAAGGGATAGGGTTAACACCTTTTTATCATCACTTGAAGTTGCACTTTGAAACATGTGAATGTTACAAAGACAAAACTGATTCTAGATCAGCACTCTTAGGGCTCTATTCAGTCTGTATCATCGCTGAAATGTTACAGATTAAATCAAATCAAAGTTTATTTGTCACGTGCGCCGAATACAACAGGTGTAGTAGACCTTAGAGTGAAATGCTGAATACAACAGGTGTAGTAGACCTAACAGTGAAATGCTGAATACAACAGGTGTAGTAGACCTTACAGTGACATGCTGAATACAACAGGTGTAGTAGACCTTACAGTGAAATGCTGAATAAAACAGGTGTAGTAGACCTTACAGTGACATGCTGAATACAACAGGTGTAGTAGACATTACAGTGAAATGCTGAATACAACAGGTGTAGTAGACATTACAGTGAAATGCTGAATACAACAGGTGTGGTAGACCTTAGAGTGAAATGCTGAATACAACAGGTGTAGTAGACCTTACAGTGAAATGCTGAATACAACAGGTGTAGTAGACCTTACAGTGACATGCTGAATACAACAGGTGTAGTAGACATTACAGTGAAATGCTGAATACAACAGGTGTAGTAGACATTACAGTGAAATGCTGAATACAACAGGTGTAGTAGACCTTAGAGTGAAATGCCGAATACAACAGGTGTAGTAGACCTAACAGTGAAATGCTGAATACAACAGGTGTAGTAGACCTTACAGTGAAATGCTGAATAAAACAGGTGTAGTAGACCTTACAGTAAAATGCTTACTTACAGGCTCTAACCAATAGTTAATACCAAAGGGTATTAGGTGAACAATAGTTAATACCAAAAGGTATTAGGTGAACACTAGTTAATACCAAAAGGTATTAGGTGAACAATAGTTAATACCAAAAGGTATTAGGTGAACAATAGTTAATACCAAAAGGTATTAGGTCAACAATAGTTAATACCAAAAGGTATTAGGTGAACAATCGTTAATACCAAAAGGTATTAGGTGAACAACAGGTAAGTAAATAAATAAAAACACCAGTTAAAAGACAGTGATTGCGTGATCACAATGTAACGGTAATATCTGACTGAGCCGACATGCAGCGTTTACCGTGAATGCAGTTTCCACTCAGGAACATTGCCTTTAAATTTCACTCACGCTGCAACGCACAACTTCTGCCATACGGATTGAATACAGACCCTACTCTGAGACACTTAACATTGCAGTGGATTGATTGTGATAATTGGAATTAAATTGTAAAAAAAAAAATAGATAATTGGATTGGTTTGTTTATTGTTCAAGAGTCAAGTTGAACAGATTCATATATATATATATATATATATATATATATATATATATATATATATATATATATATATATATATATATATAGATAAAGATGCAATATCTCACCTTGAAGAGCCACGAACCAGCAGAGAGTCAGGGACACCAACAGGTAGTGTGTCTTGAAAGGCATCTTGAGTCTGCGTTGGCTGTGGTCGGCTGGTGTCTACTGAAACTGAATGATGTCTCTGGGTTTATATTGCTGCAAAAAGGAAGTGTGGGGGAATCCCTCGTCTTCATGCAAAATGAAGATCAGTCTTTTGGAGGATATAAAAATGTCTATATATATATTCACTATTTTAACTTTACCCTTCATTTCTAGCCTAGTGATTCTATTGAAATGAAACATGCCATATTGAGAATCTGTCTTGTTACATTGTAAAGAGGATTTTAATGATCTAGTCAAAACATGGTAAACGCTGAGTAGAACAAGTAGAGATTCAGTGGTCAAGATTGGAGAGCGTTTAAAAACTGTATTTCTCGTAGACATACAGACAGGTCCATAATTATGGACCTTGATAAAGATGAACAATAAAAGACTGTATAAGATCAATAATACAAACACTGAGCTATATTTTATGCAGAAAAAGGGGAAATTATATTTTATACGAATACAATTGCTCAGTGAAAGTGATTTTGTTTCATAAGTCATGTTTCTTTTCTCTCTCAAAAAGATCGGGGTTAAAATGTCACTGCTGTTTTCAATACCTCACCTTGAGAGGAAAATGGCTACTGAGTCTTTTTCTACTATGTTTTATAGGATCTTCTTTTACGCCTCCAACATTAGGTTATGAGAATGAAGGACACATCAGGAGGGATCTTTGACCTGCTACATTAGGTTATGAGAATGAAGGACACATCAGGAGGGATCTTAGACCTGCTACATTAGGTTATGAGAATGAAGGACACATCAGGAGGGATCTTTGACCTGCTACATTAGGTTATGAGAATGAAGGACACATCAGGAGGGATCTGAGACCTGCTACATTAGGTTATGAGAATGAAGAACACATCAGGAGGGATCTTTGACCTGCTACATTAGGTTATGAGAATGAAGGACACATCAGGAGGGATCTTAGACCTGCTACATTAGGTTATGAGAATGGAGAACACATCAGGAGGGATCTTTGACCTGCTACGTTAGGTTATGAGAATGAAGGACACATCAGGAGGGATCTTAGACCTGCTACGTTAGGTTATGAGAATGAAGAACACATCAGGAGGGATCTTAGACCTGCTACATTAGGTTATGAGAATGAAGGACACATCAGGAGGGATCTTAGACCTGCTACATTAGGTTATGAGAATGAAGGACACATCAGGAGGGATCTTTGACCTGCTACATTAGGTTATGAGAATGAAGAACACATCAGGAGGGATCTTAGACCTGCTACATTAGGTTATGAGAATGAAGGACACATCAGGAGGGATCTTTGACCTGCTACATTAGGTTATGAGAATGAAGGACACATCAGGAGGGATCTTAGACCTGCTACATTAGGTTATGAGAATGAAGGACACATCAGAAGGGATCTTAGACCTGCTACATTAGGTTATGAGAATGAAGAACACATCAGGAGGGATCTTAGACCTGCTACATTAGGTTATGAGAATGAAGGACACATCAGGAGGGATCTTAGACCTGCTACATTAGGTTATGAGAATGAAGGACACATCAGGAGGGATCTTAGACCTGCTACATTAGGTTATGAGAATGGAGAACACATCAGGAGGGATCTTTGACCTGCTACGTTAGGTTATGAGAATGGAGAACACATCAGGAGGGATCTTTGACCTGCTACGTTAGGTTATGAGAATGAAGGACACATCAGGAGGGATCTTAGACCTGCTACATTAGGTTATGAGAATGAAGGACACATCAGGAGGGATCTTAGACCTGCTACATTAGGTTATGAGAATGAAGAACACATCAGGAGGGATCTTTGACCTGCTACATTAGGTTATGAGAATGAAGGACACATCAGGAGGGATCTTAGACCTGCTACATTAGGTTATGAGAATGAAGGACACATCAGGAGGGATCTTTGACCTGCTACGTTAGGTTATGAGAATGGAGAACACATCAGGAGGGATCTTTGACCTGCTACATTAGGTTATGAGAATGAAGGACACATCAGGAGGGATCTTAGACCTGCTACATTAGGTTATGAGAATGAAGGACACATCAGGAGGGATCTTAGACCTGCTACATTAGGTTATGAGAATGAAGAACACATCAGGAGGGATCTTTGACCTGCTACATAAGGTTATGAGAATGGAGGACACATCAGGAGGGATCTTAGACCTGCTACATTAGGTTATGAGAATGAAGAACACATCAGGAGGGATCTTTGACCTGCTACATAAGGTTATGAGAATGAAGGACACATCAGGAGGGATCTTAGACCTGCTACATTAGGTTATGAGAATGAAGAACACATCAGGAAGGATCTTTGACCATTCCTCTATAACAAAGTCTTTCCAGATCCTTGATATCTCTTGTCTGCGCTGATGGACTGCCCTCTTCAATTCAAACCACAGGTTTTCAATGGGGTTTAAGTCTGGAGACTGAGATGACCTTTACAAACTGTTCATTTCGTGGTCAATTAACCATTTCTTTGCTGATTTTGATTAGTGCTTGGGGTTATTGTCTTACTGGAAGATCTACTTGTGGCCAAGTTTCAGACCCCTGGAGAGGCAACAAGGTTTTGGGCTGAAATGGCCTGGTACTTGGCAAATTTGATGATGCCGTTGAGGTTAGGGTTAAGGTTAGGTTTAAAAATATAATTTCTCAGAAGATAAATGGAAGAAAAAGGCAGAGTTTTTGACTTTGTGGACAAAAACAAAAAAAGAACAAGCAAAATAGTCCCATAACATCAAAGATCCACCACCATATTTTACAGTTGGTATGAGTCTCCTTTTTCATGGCATCCAACAAATGTAAACACCTGCAGTTTAATAAACGGAAACGGGCGCCATCGGAACCTGTACTATGTTCAGATGACATGAAAATAAAGCTACTTTGTTTCTTCTCATCTTTATCAAGGCTGATAGCTCCATATCACTTGTGTTCTTTTCTATCAGAATCACTCTGCCACACATTTATCAAGGCTGATAGCTTCATATCACTTGTGTTCTTTTCCCTATCAGAATCACTCTGCCACACATTTATCAAGGCTGATAGCTCCATATCACTTGTGTTCTTTTCCCTATCAGAATCACTCTGCCACACATTTATCAAGGCTGATAGCTTCATATCACTTGTGTTCTTTTCCCTATCAGAATCACTCTGCCACACATTTATCAAGGCTGATAGCTTCATATCACTTGTGTTCTTTTCCCTATCAGAATCACTCAGCCACACATTTATCAAGACGGATAGCTTCATATCACTTGTGTTCTTTTCCCTATCAGAATCACTCAGCCACACATTCATCAAGGCTGATAGCTTCATATCACTTGTGTTCTTTTCCCTATCAGAATCACTCTGCCACACATTCATCAAGGCTGATAGCTTCATATCACTTGTGTTCTTTTCCCTATCAGAATCACTCTGCCACACATTCATCAAGGCTGATAGCTTCATATCACTTGTGTTCTTTTCCCTATCAGAATCACTCAGCCACACATTCATCAAGGCTGATAGCTTCATATCACTTGTGTTCTTTTCCCTATCAGAATCACTCAGCCACACATTTATCAAGGCTGATAGCTTCATATCACTTGTGTTCTTTTCCCTATCAGAATCACTCAGCCACACATTTATCAAGGCTGATAGCTTCATATCACTTGTGTTCTTTTCCCTATCAGAATCACTCAGCCACACATTTATCAAGACTGATAGCTTCATATCACTTGTGTTGTTTTCCCTATCAGAATCACTCTGCCACACATTTATCAAGGCTGATAGCTCCATATCACTTGTGTTCTTTTCTATCAGAATCACTCTGCCACACATTCATCAAGGCTGATAGCTTCATATCACTTGTGTTCTTTTCTATCAGAATCACTCAGCCACACATTTATCAAGGCTGATAGCTTCATATCACTTGTGTTCTTTTCCCTATCAGAATCACTCAGCCACACATTTATCAAGACGGATAGCTTCATATCACTTGTGTTCTTTTCCCTATCAGAATCACTCAGCCACACATTTATCAAGACTGATAGCTTCATATCACTTGTGTTGTTTTCCCTATCAGAATCACTCTGCCACACATTTATCAAGGCTGATAGCTCCATATCACTTGTGTTCTTTTCCCTATCAGAATCACTCTGCCACACATTTATCAAGGCTGATAGCTCCATATCACTTGTGTTCAATATAGATTCATTTCACTTGATCGGGTGCAAGGAACCCAGAATAAGGAACTGAAAATTCCAACAAGCATTAAGATGCCAGACAATGTTTTTTCTATTAGCAGACTGATGGAAAGAGCTCTCTACTGGCCGTGGACTGTCTGGTGAAGATCACATCTAATTTTACATTGTGGTCATTTATCCTTTATCAGACGCTGTTATTCAGAGCGACTTACATATAAGGCTTGTTCCCATTGGCAGTTTGAAATGACTCAAATCCACATTTTTTGCATATCTGATTCTAATCTGTTTTTCCTGCAGTCTGAACAGCAAAAAGCACATGGAATTGGACATTTCTAGTCACATTTCAAGCCACCTTCATAGGTGGTTTTAAGTCAGATACAAATCTGATTCCTGGCAATGTGACTTGTGTCTGAACTGTCAAATCTGATTTATTTGCCCTCAAGTGGTTTTTAGGCTGTTGTTTGGCATATCTTGTTGCTTCATAGCTACTCTGTTGACAGTTTGACAAGAACATGAGAGAGCTAACTAGCTTGTTAGTTGTTTACAAACAAATGAGTGAATGTGGTAGAAAGGTAAACAGCTAGCAAGTTGACTGCTGTAGCTAGCTAATTGACTGGTGTGACTAGCTAGCTGACTGCTGTGGCTAGCTAAATGACTGGTGTGACTAGCTAGTTGACTGCTGTGGCTAGCTAATTGACTGGTGTGACTAGTTAGTTGACTGCTGTGGCTAGCTAATTGACTGGTGTGACTAGCTAGCTGACTGCTGTGGCTAGCTAAATGACTGGTGTGACTAGCTAGCTGACTGCTGTGGCTAGCTAATTGACTGGTGTGACTAGTTAGTTGACTGCTGTGGCTAGCTAATTGACTGGTGTGACTAGCTAGCTGACTGCTGTGGCTTGCTAATTGACTGGTGTGACTAGTTAGTTGACTGCTGTGGCTAGCTAGTTGACTGTTGTGATTAGCTAGTTGACTGTTGTGGCTAGCTAGTTGACTACTGTGTAAGTGGGAAACATCCCTGGCAGGCATTCAACTAGGCCTAAATTTAGCAGGGAGAACAACGACTTCTCGTTGTCCATTTTCAAAAATGCAGAATTAGTTGCAGGAAGAAAAACACACTGAAGTAATTAGTCTCCTTGGAATTCCCATTCATCAAACATAGCAAGATGTTTCACATTTCGTAAGACTTGTTTGTGGTAAGCATGTATCTCTTCTTATTATCATCGGATAACAATCATTTTTATTTTTTTACTTTAATTGAACCTTTGTTTAACCAGGTAGACCAGTTGAGAACAAGTTCTCATTGACAACTGCGACCTGGCCAAGATAAAGCAAAGCAGTGCGACACAAACAACACAGAGTTACACAATAAACAAACGTACAGTCATGGGTAGAATAACATGGGTTGAATAACATGGGTTGAATAACATGGGTATAATAACATGTGTTTAATAACATGGGTAGAATAACATGGGTATAATAACATGGGTAGAATAACATGGGTAGAATAACATGGGTAGAATAACATGAATAACATGGGTTGAATAACAAGGGTATAATAACATGGGTAGAATAACATGAATAACATGGGTATAATAACATGGGTAGAATAACATGGGTAGAATAACATGGGTAGAATAACATGAATAACATGGGTAGAATAACATGGGTATAATAACATGGGTTGAATAACATGGGTAGAATAACATGGGTAGAATAACATGGGTAGAATAACATGGGTAGAATAACATGGGTAGAATAACATGGGTAGAATAACATGAATAACATGGGTTGAATAACAAGGGTATAATAACATGTGTTTAATAACATCGGTGGAATAACATGGGCATAATAACATGGGTAGAATAACATGGGTAGAATAACATTAATAACATGGGTATAATAACATGGGTAGAATAACATGGGTAGAATAGCATTAATAACATGGGTAGAATAACATGGGTAGAATAACATGGGTAGATTAGCATTAATAACATGGGTAGAATAACATGGGTAGAATAACATTAATAACATGGGTAGAATAACATGGGTAGAATAACATGGGTAGAATAACATATGTCCTATAATAAAGGCTATTATGGTCAGATAAAATAGGATTAGATGAAGGCTTATACAAGTTTATAACAAAGTAATAATGTAATAGTAGCTGTGTTAGTGTTACTATATTACCATACGTTAATAGTCCCAGACTGACAGTGGGTCTAGTAGATAGGAGGCCTATTAGATCAGTACCATCACTATAAAACAGGGTTTTATGGCTTTGCAGAACCAAAACAACTCCAAATGGACCAAAGGAGGAAGAAAGCACAGCATTTCACTTCCTGGATTTCACTTTCCCCTCTGAACCAGAATAGAAAGTTAGGCAATATAATGAACCTGAACAGCGTGTGGGTAAACCACATGCAGCCAGCCCATGTCTGTGCCACCTTCTATGATCTGAGTATGATGAGCATGGTGGGTCAGTGGAAACCTGGGGTGTATTCACGACCCCTCAAACCCACACGGAAACCAGCAGAAGCAAACTGAAGGAAACGGGGAGGGACCAACATGAATTTGTCCAAAAGAAACTTTAATTTTTATTGAAAAGCATGTTTTTGTTCAAAGTTAATGCTTTCCGTTACAAACTGTTTGTTACATTTTTGTTTTGAATGAATAGACCTCTGGGTGTTAAGACCAGTGTCTCCCAATCCTGGTTCTGGAAACCCAAAGGGGAGCACTCACACACCTGATTCAAATCAAAGGTTTGGTGATGACTTGATTAGTTGAATCAAGTCTGACACGAAAACAGCACTAACTGTTATATAGACCTGATAACACTGTTATATAGACCTTACAACACTGTTATATAGACCTTACAACACTGTTATATAGACATTATAACACTGTTATATAGACATTACAACACTGTTATATAGACATTACAACACTGTTATATAGACATTATAACACTGTTATATAGACATTACACTGTTATATAGACATTATAACACTGTTATATAGACATTATAACACTAACTGTGAGAATCACACTGATTCATTCAGTGGAGACTATTGCAGGTCATACTGTAACTATCATGCATGTTGGTCCCAGTAGTTTCCTTTGGAAATGGTGAGTGTGGACCTAACCTCATCTGTTTCATACGGTTGGCTGCTGCCGGCTCCCACACTAAAGGACTGTTAGCAGGCTCCCACACTAAAGGACTGTTAGCAGGCTCCCACACTGAAGGACTGTTAGCAGGCTCCCACACTAAAGGACTGTTAGCAGGCTCCCACACTAAAGGACTGTTAGCAGGCTCCCACACTAAAGGACTGTTAGCAGGCTCCCACACTAAAGGACTGTTAGCAGACTCCCACACTAAAGGACTGTTAGCAGGCTCCCACACTAAAGGACTGTTAGCAGGCTCCCACACTAAAGGACTGTTAGCAGACTCCCACACTAAAGGACTGTTAGCAGGCTCCCACACTAAAGGACTGTTAGCAGGCTCCCACACTAAAGGACTGTTAGCAGGCTCCCACACTAAAGGACTGTTAGCAGGCTCCCACACTAAAGGACTGTTAGCAGGCTCCCACAATAAAGGACTGTTAGCAGACTCCCACACTAAAGGACTGTTAGCAGGCTCCCACACTAAAGGACTGTTAGCAGGCTCCCACACTAAAGGACTGTTAGCAGGCTCCCACACTAAAGGACTGTTAGCAGGCTCCCACACTAAAGGACTGTTAGCAGGCTCCCACACTAAAGGACTGTTAGCAGGCTCCCACACTAAAGGACTGTTAGCAGACACTCTTATCCAGAGAGACTTACAGTTTAGTGTGTTCATCTGAAGATAGCAAGGTGGGACAAGTTCGACCTACCGGAACCAACAAGTTCACCGCACTTTGACATTTCAACGTTGGCGTGCTTCTGCCTGGTTTGTTAGGCTGATATAGTTACAGCTTCGTCATTTAGCACATCCAACAGATTTAGCAGATTCATTTAGCAGATTTTTATCCAGAGGGACTCACAGGAGCAGATTAGGGTGAAGTGCTTTGCTCAATGGCACATCGAATGCTTTTTCAACTAGTCTGCTCAGGGATTTGAAACCAGAGACCTTGACACTCACTGGCCCAACACTCTTAACCACTAGGCCACCCATAATGACAAGAGGAAGTTCAGAGTGGAAATGATGTGTGTTGAATGGCCGCAGACCAGAGGCAGCAGGCCTTTTCAGTAAAAATATCACTATCCTGGGCACTGCCTCTGTTTGATGAGTTGAGCAAAACGCTTATTTTTTTTGTGACCATCAGTATGGCTTTGAAACCAAACTGAAGTTCATTTTGTGCTGTGGTATTAGTGATGGTGAGGCTGATCTGTGGTCTTAGTGATGTTTAAGTGGGATGCTGTAGTTTTGCAAATTGTTATTTATTTTTCTTTGATATTTTGCTATATTCTATTGTTATGTTGTTCAGATTGTATTCGTTTTTAATTGTTACATTTATATACATTTTGTTTATATACATTAAAAAGTTATACTTGAAATGCAAATGTTTAATAGCATGGGTGTGGTAGAATGCATTTTTAAATACATTGTAGTTAAGGTAGACTATGATTTAATTTAATCATTTAATTAGAATTGTTTTAACACCAATCATAGTCAAACTATCGCAAAATGTTAGACTTGAAAAAATACAAAACATATATTTAATAAAGAGCTGTTTGGGGTCAAAAAGAGCCGGACTGCCAACAACAGCAGCCCCCGAAATCATGTCTGACTTTCTGATTTGTAAATTCCCTGCAGTTCCCAACATTGACCAGCAGGTGGTAATGATACTCTCTTCTCAGACAGTAAATGATATATAATTAAAGATTATCACTACCATCGGCTGGCTGGATCGGTCTTCTGATTTGAACACTGTTCGACACACTGCTAACATTATGCCTAACCTTAAACCTAAATTAAGATCAGAAACGTACATTTTTGTTTTCATGACATTTTATGATAGGCCTGTAGACAATTTAGACTTTGTGGCGGGTTTTCTAATAACTAGAGAGGCTGGGGGGGAGGAGTTTACTCCAAATACCTGAGCAAAGGTGAAAGTGAAAGGTGTGTCTCAGTATAGGACTGAGGTGTCGATTGTTCTGTAAAAACGTGTAGATATGCACATATAGAGACTATTAGAGTGGTTATGGATTTAAATCAACTATTTTGAATGTGAAGTGGAGGACGTGAAGACCAGTAAAGGTAAGAGGAGATCTCAGTATATTTCACTTTCCAAACGAGACACAACAGTCCTGTTTTAAAACAATGAGGACTGGAGAAAGAATAAGGGATGTTTGTATCTGTGTGATTGAGCAAAAGAGAGAATTTGATGAATGGTAATGATGTAAATATGAATGTTTTCTCTTTTTATTGAGAAATGAGCCACACACCCCACCTTCTTCCCGGCTGTATGTAATAACACACTAAAATGTCTGGCTGACAATGTAAGAAATAACACTGGAATGTTGCCTCTGGGCCAGAATCACATCCGCCCTCTCTATCGGCGCCATTTTATATATTGACGACGTCCCTCCTGGCTCGCTCATTAATGTCTTAATCTAAATTACTGATTGTCTCTTATCCGCTTGTCTTCCCATTATGCCATAGTTTGTCCATCTCAATTAACAGTTGAAACCACATTTGTTTAAGCAAGTCATCCATATCAGCTATGTTTTTTTAAGCAGTAAATGAGGCTGAATGAACTGTTTCACTGAATGGGGCTCAATGAGAAATAGTTCATGACAAATCACCTTCTGAGACGACATGGTAATATTGTCTAGATAGAGAACGGCAGATCAGCTGTAAACAAGCAGGGCAGGTGGTAATACAGGCAATTAACTTAAAAACAAACAGTTGAAATCAAATGCAGCTTTATATATCTACCTGTAAAACACAAGATCAAGCATCACTTGTATATTTTGTACTCAAAATAAAAAACATGACAAAATAAATCTATAACATTTACATTGAATTCAGTTGCAGAAAAGCCACCTATTGTAGTGATTTGCTGCTATACTGAACATCTACAGCTGGGTCAGAACATACTGGTTTGGGTTTGAGGATGAACAGGGTAAAACACTGTTGCCAGGGGCGACCACATGACACAGCATTGTGCCTTTTGTGAAAAGTAAAGTCTTGATTAACTTAAGGTGCTGACATGGATACTGTCTGTAAGTGCCCAGATTGTAATGGTTTTAACCCAAACTCAGTCTATACCCCCAGCCCTGTCCCCTACGAACCCTAACCCAAACTCAGTCTATAACCCCAGCCCTGTCCCCTACGAACCCTAACCCAAACCCAGTCATTACCCCCAGCCCTGTCCCCTACAAACCCTAACCCAAACTCAGCCTTTACCCCCAGTCCTGTCCCCTACACACCCTAACCCAAACTCAGCCTTTACCCCCAGCCCTGTCCCCTACACACCCTAACCCAAACTCAGCCTTTACCCCCAGCCCTGTCCCCTTCACACCCTAACCCAAACTCAACGTTTACCCCCAGCCCTGTCCCCTGTCCCCTACACACCCTAACCCAAACTCAGCCTTTACCCCAGCCCTGTCCCCTGTCCCCTACACACCCTAACCCAAACTCAGCCTTTACCCCCAGCCCTGTCCCCTACACACCCTAACCCAAACTCAGCCTTTACCCCCAGCCCTGTCCCCTGTCCCCTACACACCCTAACCCAAACTCAGCCTTTACCCCCAGCCTCCTAAATTGTATGTCTGACTTTCTGATTTGTAAATTCCCTGCAGTTCCCAACATTGACCAGCAGGTGGTAATGATACTCTCTTCTCAGACAGTAAATGACCACCAGTCAGCTACAGTTATTTTGTTCGGAGGGGATGGAAAATCATTGAGACTATTTGTCATGGAAGCAATTTCCCTCATTTACTCATGTGAATGTGTCCAAAGAGATAAGAGAAGCTAATATTGATAGACACTGTTAAATCTTTACAGCTCAGGATAATATGACTATAATTAAAGATCATCACTACCATCTGCTGGCTGGATCGGTCTTCTGATTTGAACCCTATTCTACACACTGCTAACCGTATGCCAAACCTTAAACCTAAATTAAGATCAGAAATGCACATTTTTGTTTTCATTACATTTTATGATAGGCCTGTAGACAATTTAGACTTTGTGACTGGGTTTTCTAATAACCAGAGAGGCTGGAGGGGAGGAGTTTACTCCAAATACCTGAGCAAAGGTGAAAGTGAAAGTTGTGTCTCAGTATAGGACTGAGGTGTAGATATGCACATATAGAGAATTTGATGAAAGGCAATGATGTAAATATGAATGTTTTCTCTTTTTATTGCAGTTAAAATGGCAGAGTCCAGAGTTCATAGTAAGTCAACATGCTATAATTAATGATGAACTTTTCTTTCATGTATCTGGGAGATCAGAACTAAACCAACTATTGAAAAGGAAATGTGTTTGTGGTTTTATTTGTCTTTATGTGTAAATGTGTGTCTGAATGCAATGTGTTTGTAACATGAGGAGTTGTAGCTGAGTTTGTGTCTGTGAGAAACAGCTCTACTGCTCCACAGTGACCTCTCCCTCCAAACATCTCTTTATTATAGAACCCATTTAATCCAGTCGGACACAATATGGAGCTGTCTATGGTGCTGTGTCTCAGTGTGAGAGGCGTCTCTACAGACTCTGGTTCAATTCCAGGCTGTATCACATGATTGGGAGTCGCATAGGGCAGAGCACAATTGGTCCAGTGTTGTCTGGGTGTCATTGTAAATAAGAACTTGTTCTGAACTGACTTGCCTCGTTAAATAAATAAACATGTATCCAGAGTAATTAGGATTAAATGCCTTGCTCAAGGGCTTATCAACAAATGTTATCCTTGTTGCCTCAGGGATTCAACCCAGCGACGTTTGGGTTACTGGTCCAATGCGCTTAAGTGCTCAGCGACCTGACAAACATGTCTGTCTAATGGAAAAATAGCACCTCTAATTTATTCTAATTTTATAATTTATTTTAGATATGCCTGTATCTGTACTTTATTGTATAGGTTTGAGGGGATTGGCATGTGGGTGTGTGGGTTAGGGCATGGGGGTAACAGGGCTGGGGTGTGTGGGTCATTGAGTTTAGGTGTTAGGGTTAGGGCATGGGTGTAACAGGGCTGGGGTGTGTGGGTCATTGAGTTTAGGTGTTAGGGTTAGGGCTGGGGTGTGTGGGTCATTGAGTTTAGGTGTTAGGGTTAGGGCATGGGGGTAACAGGGCTGGGGTGTGTGGGTCATTGAGTTTAGGTGTTAGGGTTAGGGCATGGGGGTAACAGGGCTGGGGTGTGTGGGTCATTGAGTTTAGGTGTTAGGGTTAGGGCATGGGGGTAACAGGGCTGGGGTGTGTGGGTCATTGAGTTTAGGTGTTAGGGTTATGGCATGGGGGTAACAGGGCTGGGGTGTGTGGGTCATTGAGTTTAGGTGTTAGGGTTAGGGCATGGGGGTAACAGGGCTGGGGTGTGTGGGTCATTGAGTTTAGGTGTTAGGGTTAGGGCATGGGGGTAACAGGGCTGGGGTGTGTGGGTCATTGAGTTTAGGTGTTAGGGTTAGGGCATGGGGGTAACAGGGCTGGGGTGTGTGGGTCATTGAGTTTAGGTGTTAGGGTTAGGGCATGGGGGTAACAGGGCTGGGGTGTGTGGGTCATTGAGTTTAGGTGTTAGGGTTAGGGCATGGGGGTAACAGGGCTGGGGTGTGTGGGTCATTGAGTTTAGGTGTTAGGGTTAGGGCATGGGGGTAACAGGGCTGGGGTGTGTGGGTCATTGAGTTTAGGTGTTAGGGTTAGGGCATGGGGGTAACAGGGCTGGGGTGTGTGGGTCATTGAGTTTAGGTGTTAGGGTTAGGGCATGGGGGTAACAGGGCTGGGGTGTGTGGGTCATTGAGTTTAGGTGTTAGGGTTAGGGCATGGGGGTAACAGGGCTGGGGTGTGTGGGTAATTGAGTATAGGTGTTAGGGTTAGGGCATGGGGGTAACAGGGCTGGGGTGTGTGTGTCATTGAGTTTAGGTTTTAGGGTTAGGGCATGGTGGTAACAGGGCTGGGGTGTGTGGGTCATTGAGTTTAGGTGTTAGGGCATGGGGGTAACAGGGCTGGGGTGTGTGGGTCATTGAGTTTAGGTGTTAGGGTTATGGCATGGGGGTAACAGGGCTGGGGTGTGTGGGTCATTGAGTTTAGGTGTTAGGGTTAGGGCATGGGGGTAACAGGGCTGGGGTGTGTGGGTCATTGAGTTTAGGTGTTAGGGTTAGGGCATGGGGGTAACAGGGCTGGGGTGTGTGGGTCATTGAGTTTAGGTGTTAGGGTTAGGGCATGGGGGTAACAGGGCCGGGGTGTGTGGGTCATTGAGTTTAGGTGTTAGGGTTAGGGCATGGGGGTAACAGGGCTGGGGTGTGTGGGTCATTGAGTTTAGGTGTTAGGGTTAGGGCATGGGGGTAACAGGGCTGGGGTGTGTGGGTCATTGAGTTTAGGTGTTAGGGTTAGGGCATGGGGGTAACAGGGCTGGGGTGTGTGGGTCATTGAGTTTAGGTGTTAGGGTTAGGGCATGGGGGTAACAGGGCTGGGGTGTGTGGGTCATTGAGTTTAGGTGTTAGGGTTAGGGCATGGGGGTAACAGGGCTGGGGTGTGTGGGTCATTGAGTTTAGGTGTTAGGGTTAGGGCATGGGGGTAACAGGGCTGGGGTGTGTGGGTCATTGAGTTTAGGTGTGGGGGTAACAGGGCTGGGGTATATAGATATAGAGGTTGAGGAATAGGGGTAAATATCTGTTCATGTTATTATAGACAGAGCACTCTGTCACAACTGTGACCAAGAATATAACATACTTGTAAATAAATAAATAATCAAAATGGATGACATGTGTTTATAAATGTACTGTTTATAAATGTACTGAGAGGATTTGTGTTCCTGACACAGATGATGTCATTAAACATGAAATGTTCTCTCTTTCTGAACAGATCAGTTTAAACTCACCTCAGAAGACAAGGTGAGGGCTGATGTTGTTGAAGAGGTCACCCTCCCCTGTCACCTCTCACCTGACACCAGTGCTGTTGCCACGACGATCAGGTGGTTTAAAAGGACAGAGTGTATTTACCTGTATAAGAATGGCCAGGTGACAGAGAGGAGTGGCTATGAGGGCAGAGTGAGTCTGATCACCCAGGAGCTGGAGAGAGGCAACGTGTCTCTGAGGCTGAGAGACTGCAGGTGGTCAGATTTTGGAGTCTACATCTGTCAGGTCATCCATGGAGAACAGAAGGTGGAGGCTGCAGTGGGTTTATGGAACAGAGGAGGTAAGTGTTCTAGAACTCCAGTAATGTTTCTAAACACCTAAACAACAACAATAACAACCAGTCTCTTTCCCTGTACAGAACACTTGTACTTTATCATGTAGGTAGGAGTTCATAGTAGGAGTTACAGATGACTAGACGAGATTCATTCTGAATATCAACTAGTTACAATGCATATTACCATCACTCTGAGCTTTGAGCTGGTCCTAAAGCATTAGAACCATTCCAACATTACTGTCACGTCCCTTGATTGTCATTAGTAATGAATGACTTTTCATATCATAGTTGTCCCACAATATATCTGCTATAGAGGTCAACATTTCACATAGTCCTCCCACTATATATCTGCTATAGAGGTCAATATTTCACATAGCCCTCCCATTATATATCTGCTATAGAGGTCAATATTTCACATAGTCCTCCCACTATATATCTGCTATAGAGGTCAACATTTCACATAGTCCTCCCACTATATATCTGCTATAGAGGTCAATATTTCACATAGTCATCCCATTATATATCTGCTATAGAGGTCAATATTTCACATAGTCCTCCCATTATATATCTGCCAGAGAGGTCAATATTTCACATAGAAAGGTGGAATACTGTTAATTATAATCCTGTGTTAAATGTATACATCATTTAGTCATTATTCATCTAATTCACAACCAAAATGAACATGGAATCAGCTTGAATTCAGTTTGATGTCCCAGTATGAATCATTCTGTGATGTTTAGACTGTTCCAATAGTAGCACTGCTTACATCACTTTCCCTAGATGTACATTAGTAATGAATGTGATGACCAGTCATTACAATATGATGTGTGGTATTTCATTAAATTATGTAATGAGACAGAAATTCAATGAACAATAATAACTAATTCATTCTGTTTTACATGATCATTATTCATGACTCTCCATCTTGGATAATGGATGATCAGATATCCGTGAGTATTTACTTATTTGTCTGTTTTGTTTATTGACAACCAATAACACAAGACAAAGAACAGACCAGAGTGTCAATCTGATACTATAAAAACTACAGGCCTTGTGAACAGCAGTGTGTCTTCTTCAAGGCTACAAATTAAATCAGTTTCTTTACATTTATCAAAACTCTCCCCAAATGTTCTCAAGGTAGGTTGGATTAATATGTATAGATTTTCTTCAAATTATCCAGAATTTTCATATCATAGATCTCCCACAATATATCTGCTATAGAGGTCAATATTTCACATAGTCCTCCCACTATATATCTGTCATAGAGGTCAATATTTCACATAGTCCTTCCATTATATATCTGCCATAGAGGTCAATATTTCACACTCCAAAGTTGTTAAGAGATTTATGTTCTCAATGTTCATAAACTGACCTTCAATTAACTTACTCGGTCTGTTTCCAAGAATTTGTAAGGTTCTTGTTGAAATGAAACAGACAGAGGCCAGTCTACAATAGTCAGCAACGTTTATTTACGAGAGCTCTACTGAGTTGTACAAAACCATTTATTTTATACTTGGCTTCTTACGCACATACATACACACACAACATTAGGTATCCAACGCACACCCCGTCCTGCTCCCCAGCTGAGAGAGATTAGGGAAGGCCACGAAAAACACTCCCCATCCTCCCTCAAGATAGGGGGGCCCTGGGAAGTACGTCCTTTCCTTTCCACCATCTCCCAGAGGCCCCATATCCAAGGTCTGATTGACAATTCTGCTAAGACAGTCTGTGTTTGAGACACCCACACACCACATTATCTATATTGTTTTACTCTAATTCTGACTAGAATTACACATTTATTGATTATAATTTTATACATTCTAATCAATTCCATAAAATCATACAGGGGAAAGGTGGAATACTGTTAATTATAATCCTGTGTTAAATGTATACATCATTTAGTCATTATTCATCTAATTCACAACCAAAATGAACATGGAATCAGCTTGAATTCAGTTTGATGTCCCAGTATGAATCATTCTGTGATGTTTAGACTGTTCCAATAGTAGCACTGCTTACATCCCTTTCCCTAGATGTACATTAGTAATGAATGTGATGACCAGTCAGAGGCTACAAATTAAATCAGTTTCTTTACATTTATCAAAACTCTCCCCAAATGTTCTCAAGGGAGGTTGTATTATGATGTCATATGTTCTTCACATTCTACTGAATGTGTATTCCATAGAACCTCCTCCTGACACAATATCCTCTATCTGACATAGAGCCCAATGCTGGTTATCACAAACAATGACAATAATCATTTGTTCAGAGATAGGACAATAACAAAACAACATTATTTATGAAATTAACAAGATCTCATTGGTGCCCACAGTCCCTACATGAGGGAGGCTTGAGTGACAGGAGAAATCTGATTGGTCCTGTTTGTTCTGTATATAGTGATGTCGTCTACCACACAGAACTCACCTCTCTGTTTTACACCATAGACTCAGGATCACGGTATTTACAACATGAGACCCAGGAGGACAAGCTGAAGAGGGAGGCATCAGCTGGTCAGCTTGGTAAGTATGAGAGAGTCTGGAGGAGAGAGGATTGAATCAGGGAACATGAGTGATGTCATTCTGTTTTTCAGACTAATTCATTTGTAATGTATCACATAGTCAATAGACCAGTTGATGATTGGTTCAGCTCAGATAACTGTTGACTGGAGGAAATAATTACTAATAATTGTACCACCTCCATCAAATGATAATGTCTTTATAGACATACTATTGAATGAATTAATACATTACTTATTCAAACAACCAATTAAATATGTTAATTGCTTTCTGTCAGAGTTGAAGATGGAAAAAGAATTAAAAGAGAAATTAAGACAGGAGATGATGAAACAACTAGAGGAGAAACTGGTTGATATGACCCAAGAAGTGAAAGAGAAAGACACACAACTGGATGATATGACCCAAGAAGTGAGAGAGAAAGAGAGACTCCTGGAGGAGAAGAACCAGATAATGGAACAGAGGGAGAAACTATTAGAAGAGAAAGAAAACCAACTGGAAGAGATAGACAAGCAACTAAAGGAAAGAGACATTCAACTAGAGGCTCTGAGAAAGAACCTGCAGGACAAGAACAGCCAAGTAGAGAACTTCAGAGTCCTACTGCAGGAAAAAGACCTTCAACTAGAGGACAGAAACCACAAGGACAGACTACTGGAAGAGAGAGACAGACGACTGGAAGAGAAAGAGGACCAACTAAAGGAAAAAAGACCTTCAACTTGAAGACAGGAACCACAGACTGGGAGAGAAGGACAGACTACTGGAAGAGAAAGACAAACAACTGGAAGAGAGAGACAGACGACTGGACGAGAGCGACAAACTACTGGAGGGAAAAGAAAATGAACTGAAAGAGAGGAGACAGGAAGTAGAAGAGAGGAGACAGGAAGTAGAAGAGAGGAGACAGGAAGTAGAAGAGAGGAGACAGGAAGTAGAAGAGAAAGACAACCTACTAGAGGAGAGAGAGAACCAGTTAAAGGAGAGAGACAAACAAGTGGAGGATGTCAACAATGAAAATGCTGAACTGGGTAAGATCATTCACACCACTAATACATTTAGTCTTCTGTACTTTCCTCAATTGTCAGGTTATTGTCGACTCTCCACTGAGTTGTGAATATTGTTGTCCATCACTTCATACTTTCCCTCTGCATCATATTTCTGTCTAAAGTCTTTAACACAGAATTCAGATCCTAGTCCTCCTTTGTTATTTCAGCTCAACAGATATGTGATGTGAAGACTGAGGTAGAGAGACTGAGAAGAGAGATCTCAGCCCAGATGACTGGTGAGTGAGATATGTGATACTTAACATTTCAGTAGAAACCCAGAACTCCCCTTCAGTAGGTCTATGTGCCTTCATGTGTCACTGAGGTAAATGTTCCCATTCTAAATGGTTGTTCTACTATTTTAGAACATGGAGAGATGGCAGATACAGGTTCCATACTCCCAGTCAGGAGGAGAAACAGCCTGGAGGATCCTCCACTTAGTGAGTTATCAATATTGTCCTGTTGTCTCCTACTGTTTCTAGTCTATAGTGGACCATCCTCCACTTAGTGAGTTATCAATGTTGTCCTGTTGTCTCCTACTGTTTCTAGTCTATAGTGGACCATCCTCCACTTAGTGAGTTATCAATATTGTCCTGTTGTCTTCTACTGTTTCTAGTCTATAGTGGACCTTCCTCCACTTAGTGAGTTATCAATGTTGTCCTGTTGTCTCCTACTGTTTCTAGTCTATAGTGGACCATCCTCCACTTAGTGAGTTATCAATATTGTCCTGTTGTCTCCTACTGTTTCTAGTCTATAGTGGACCATTCTCCACTTAGTGAGTTATCAATGTTGTCCTGTTGTCTCCTACTGTTTCTAGTCTATAGTGGACCATCCTCCACTTAGTGAGTTATCAATGTTGTCGTGTTGTCTTCTACTGTTTCTAGTCTATAGTGGACCATCCTCCACTTAGTGAGTTATCAATATTGTCCTGTTGTCTCCTACTGTTTCTAGTCTATAGTGGACCATCCTCCACTTAGTGAGTTATCAATATTGTCCTGTTGTCTCCAAATGTTTCTAGTCTATAGTGGACCATCCTCCACTTAGTGAGTTATCAATATTGTCCTGTTGTCTCCTACTGTTTCTAGTCTATAGTGGACCATCCTCCACTTAGTGAGTTATCAATATTGTCTCAAACTGTCATCAATCTTGATATTCTCTATGTTCTCCAATAATCTATATTTCACTATGATGTGTAATGTGTTTGTAGTTTGTTTATGCTATGTTTTAAACGTGTCTCTGATGAGTCAGTATGTTGACCAGTTCTCTATGTTGTTACAGTGGGAGGAGAGTCCTCAGATACAGACCCTACACTTCCACTGAGGAGGAGAAACAGCATGGAGTTAAATCCTCCACATAGTGAGTTATGGATGTAGATGATATTATATTAGACACTGTTGTACCTCCTCCATCTAGTGAGTTATGGATGTAGATTATATTATATTAGACACTGTTGTACCTCCTCCAAAGAGTCAGTGTTGATCAGTGCTGTGTGTTGTGTTGCAGTGGGAGGAGAGAGCAGCACTCCAGACTCCCCAGTGTCTCCCAGTGTGTCTGAGCTGAGACTGGTGCTGCTGGGGAGGACTGGGGCTGGGAGGAGTGCAGCAGGAAACACCATCCTGGGCAGAGAGGAGTTTGGGGCCCAGGCCAGCCCCTCTGCAGTGACCCAGAGGAGTAAGAGGAGAGAGGGGGACGTGTGTGGGAGACGGCTGGTGCTGGTGGACACTCCAGACTGGTTCTGTCCTGGACAGGATGTGGGGCACTGTGTCCGTCTGTCTGCCCCGGGACCCCACGCCTTCCTCCTGGTCATACCAGTGGAGCCCTCTAAGGGGGAGGAGAGAGGGGTGCTGGAGAGAATAGAGGAGATGTTTGGGGAGGGTTGTTGGGAACACACTGTGATTCTATTCACCCATGATGATGGACTGAAAGAGCAGAGCATTGAGGAGTTTCTCCAAGCAGGAAGTCAGGACCTCCAGCAGCTTGTAGAGAAAAGTGGGAGCAGGTACCACGTCCTCAACATTAAGGACAGGGCCCATGGCACTCAGGTATCAGAGCTGCTGGATCAGGTAGAGGAGATGGTGGCAGGAAACAGAGAGAGATTCTACAGCAGTCAGACCTACCAGGAGGCAGAGGACCAGGTTAGAGAGATGGAGGGAAAGATCCAGAGAGAGAGAGGAGAGAGGAAACAGAGGGAGGAGAGAGACTTGAGAGAGAGGCTTCAGAAGGAGTTGCAGGACTCTCTGATAAAGATAGAGGGAGTGATCCAGGAACATGAGGGAGATATCAGAACACTCAGTGAAAGAACCAGTGAACTGGAGAGACAGGTGAAAGAAGAGAGGGATGAGGAGAAGAAAAGAGAGCTGGAGAGGGAGCTGAAGAGGGAGTCTGATAGGAGGGAGGAGATGGAGAGAAAGCTGGAGAGATTTAGAGAGAAGAGAGAGAATGAGAGGAAGGAGATGGAGGAGAGACACAGACAGGAGATGGAGAACTATGAAGGAGAAGCCAGAGTTGAAGCAGAAAGAAACCTGATGAAGATTGTCCTGCCTGAGTTACAGAGGAACATCATGATCTCACAGACAAAGATGCAGAGGGAGTTCAGCAGACAGATGGAGGAGAAGAATAGAGAGATGGGGAGACTAAGACAGAACTTGAAAGAAGTCATGGAAGCTCACTCAGTGTTGCAGAAGAGACTGGAACGAGAGGGGAGAGGTCAGAGGGCACTGATAGGGTTGTTGGGCTGGGTCAGGAGAAACTCATCAAGTTGGCTTCTCCACAATCTGATGTGATTCTGTCTATGTGTAGAACCAGACCAGGTCTACTGTCCACTGTACCGTGGGGGGTGATCATGGATCATGGTGGTCATGGGGAAAACAGGACAGAATAATGTCTGGTCCAGTCTACAGTGTCAAGAGAAGGAGGGGAGGGAGGTCTGTAAAGATCTTGATGAGACGTAAAACAGAATTCCAAACCAACGTAGATTATTGACCTTTAGAATGGAGAGGGTTGTGGGGGGTCAGGAGGTCAGTGGGCGGAGTCATAGACTGAGAACTCTAGAGATCTGAGTGAGACTTTTACTCAGTGTTTGGGGAGGTCTTCTATTGAACAGAGAACCATACTCTATCTACCACACACTACTTCCTGTTCTTAATCAAATTGTTTCATGTTGAAACTAAATGTACACTGAGTGCACAAAACATTAAGAACACCTTCCTAAAGTTGAGTTACTATCTATCCCAATGGAACTCTGATACCACATGAGACTGACATTGTTGAAATAAAGAAATGTCACTTTGTAAGACATCAGTGTTTGGACATTGTCTTGGAGGATTCTCTACAGTACACAGCTGAGCTATCAACACTGAGCTGTCAAAAGTGAGCTGTCAACACTGAGCTGTCAACAGTAGGCTGGTCTCTACATGATACTGCTACTACTACTGCTACTGCTACTACTACTGCTACTACTACTGCTACTACTACTGCTACTACTACTGCTACTACTGCTACTACTGCTACTACTACTGCTACTATTACTGCTACTGCTACTGCTACTACTACTGCTACTGATGCTACTACTACTACTACTGCTACTACTACTGCTGCTACTACTACTGCTACTGATGCTACTACTACTACTACTGCTACTGCTGCTACTACTGCTATTACTGTTGCTACTACCACTAATACTACTACTACTACTACTGCTGATGCTACTACTACTGCTACTGCTACTGATGCTACTACTGCTACTGCTACTACTACTGCTACTGCTGATGCTACTACCACTGCTACTGCTACTGCTGCTACTACTGCTACCGATGCTACTACCGCTACTGCTACTGCTACTACCACTGCTACTGCTACCACACTGCTACCGATGCCACTACTACTGCCACCGCACCGATGCTACTACTGCTACTGCTACTACTACTGCTACTGCTGATGCACTACCACCGCTACCGCTACCGCTGCTACTACTGCTACTGATGCTACTACTGCTACTGCTACTGCTACTACTACTGCTACTGCTACTACTACTGCTACTGATGCTACTACCACTGCTACTGCTACTGCTGCTACTACTGCTACTGCTACTACTGTTGCTACTACCACTAATACTACTACTACTACTGCTGATGCTACTACTACTGCTACTGCTACTACTACTGCTACTGCTACTGCTGCTACTACTGCTACTACTACTGCTACTACTGTTGCTACTACCACTAATACTACTACTACTGTTGCTACTACCACTAATAATACTACTACTACTACTACTGCTACTACTGCTACTACCACTAATACTGCTACTACTACTGCTACTACTACTGCTACTACTACTGCTACTACCACTAATACTACTACTACTGCTACTACTACTGCTGCTACTACTACTAATACTCTAGGACAGCAGTTTGAGATGACCAGAGGAAGTGATGGAGAAACTAATGTTTTGAATGTCCAATATTTTATTCATAATCTAACAATTCCCCAACAATGCCCTTATACACACAAAGCTAAAGGGGTGAATGAGAATATATACATATAAGTATATCAATGAGCGATGGCCGAGCGGAATAGGCAAGGTGCAGTAGATGTTATAAAAAGTGATTGCTGATTAGCAGTCTCATGGACTTTGTTGGAAAGGGGAGCAATTTTACTTTACAATATTGATTGTATTGTTTAGACATTACAGTTGATCTGGAAGTTTCATTTTTTGGGGGGCTCTAAAATAAGGTCAATTGTACGGACCAGTGCGATGTACAAAAGTGAGTTTGTTAACGTTAATTGAACAGTTTTGAACAAATTCATTTCTTAAAAAATGAAGGAGAATCAAGAGAGAAATAGAGAGTGAGAGAGAGTTATTTTTTTCACTTTAAGTTTCACTTATCTAGCAAATGCAGCTAGCTAGTTTAGCCTACTGAAAAACCCTGCTCAAACAGAGGGATGCTATGTTAGCTAGTTGGCTAGGACCTTCCAACACAACACTGGAACTCTCAAGGTAAGCGTTTGGTATTACAAATTTATTGCCACTGGGGCTAGCCGTTATAACTGCTACCTAACTGTTGTCATAACTCTCTCTCCTGGGTGAGGATCAAAGATAGAACCCCCCCCCCCCTCGCTCCAGAGAGGAAGGGGGAGGAGTTGGGACGGTTTTATGACTTAACGCCGGTTGTAAACTTTCTTCGGCTCTGCAGTATTGAGAATGGAATGTCTGAGTGTTACAAAATAAACTCTTGCTAAAAACATTTACATCAAAATATTGGACATTGGAACATTAGTTTTGGAATCCAAACGTTTGGAATGGTCTGTTGGGATCCAAACAATAATCATGTCATATCATTTTGTATTTTGTGATATCATTAAGGATGGTATAACTAAATAACTGTATATTTAAGAGCTTTCACAATATAGATATCAGAATTACATCTAAATGTTTTAAAACGTATACCATGAAATACGAAACTATATGTGGAAAGATAGAAATGTGATTTTAGCCTTCTAAATGATATAATAGTTTTTCATATAAGCTAAGTCAGTAACCACGCCCACGTGAAGACATTGTGGCAACGTGATGGAACCGCCCTCCAAGATGAGTTCTTAAAAGAACTCGCTGAAGATGTAACTATTTAGACCACAGGCTGAAATGGTTGTAATTTAAATACGGACCAGACAGAGTGGAGCAGTGGCGACATGGCTGACAAACGGCTTAACAATACAACACCAGAAAATAAAACCTCTGAAACTCTCGATGAGTGAAGGTGAAGACGAGACATTCACAGTCTGCAGCTGCATATGTAATATAGTCAAGGAAACTCGACCAAAGACGGACGACAAAGAACAGTTTCCTCTCACCACCATAGGTTCCTTTGAGGTATCTATTCTTCAAATTAAATCTGTTTCTTTACATTTATCAGTACTCTCCCCAAATGTTCTCAAGGTACAGTTGAAGTCGGAAGTTTACATATACCTTAGCCAACTACATTTAAACTCAGTTTTTCACAATTACTGACATTTAATTCAAGTAAAAATTACCCGTCTTAGGTCAGTTAGGATCACCACTTTATTTTAAGAATGTGAAATATCAGAATAATAGTAGGGAGAAGGATTTATTTCAGCTTTTATTTCTTTCATCACATCCCCAGTGGGTCAGAAGTTTACATACACTCAATTAGTATTTGGTAGCATTGCCTTGAAATTGTTTAACTTGGGTCAAACGTTTCAGGGTCAGAAGTTTACATACAGTCAATTAGTATTTGGTAGCATTGCCTTGAAATTGTTTAACTTGGGTCAAACGTTTCGGGTAGCCTTACACAAGCCTCCCACAATAAGCTGGTTGAATTTTGGACCATTCCCCCTGACAGAGCTGTCAACACTGAGCTGTCAACAGTAGGCTGGTGTCTACATGTTACTACTACTACTGCTGCTACTGCTACTACTACTACTGCTACTACTACTGATACTACTACTACTGCTGCTACTGCTACTACTACTGCTACTGCTACTGCTACTACTACTGCTACTACTACTACTACTGCTACTGCTACTGCTACTACTACTACTGCTGCTACTGCTACTACTACTACTACTGCTACTGCTACTGCTACTACTACTGCTACTACTACTACTGCTGCTACTGCTACTACTACTACTACTGCTACTGCTACTGCTACTACTACTGCTACTACTACTACTACTGCTACTGCTACTGCTACTACTACTACTGCTGCTACTGCTACTACTACTACTACTGCTACTACTACTACTGCTACTACTACTGATACTACTACTACTAATAATAATAATAAATAATAATAACTGCTACTACTACTACTGCTACTACTACTACTACTTATACTACTACTGCTACTGCTACTACTACTGATACTACTGCTACTACTGCTACTACTACTACTGCTACTACTACTGATACTACTACTACTGCTACTGCTACTACTACTGATACTACTGCTGCTACTTCTACTGATACTACTACTACTGCTACTGCTACTACTACTACTACTGATACTACTGCTGCTACTACTACTGATACTACTACTACTGCTACTGCTACTGCTACCGCTGCTACCACCGCTACCGATGCTACCACCGCTACCGCTACTACCACCGCTACCGCTGATGCTACTACCACCGCTACCGCTGCTACTACTGCTACTGATGCTACTACTGCTACTGCTACTACTACTGCTACTGCTACTACAACTGCTACTGATGCTACTACTACTGCTACTGCTGCTACTACTGCTACTGCTACTACTGTTGCTACTACCACTAATACTACTACTACTACTGCTGATGCTACTACTACTGCTACTGCTACTACTACTGCTACTGCTGCTACTACTACTGCTACTACTGTTGCTACTACCACTAATACTACTACTACTGTTGCTACTACCACTAATAATACTACTACTACTACTACTGCTACTGCTACTACTACTGCTACTACCACTAATACTGCTACTACTACTGCTACTACTACTGCTACTGCTACTACTACTGCTACTACCACTAATACTACTACTACTGCTACTACTACTGCTGCTACTACTACTAATACTCTAGGACAGCAGTTTGAGATGACCAGAGGAAGTGATGGAGAAACTAATGTTTTGAATATCCAATATTTTATTCATAATCTAACAATTCCCCAACAATGCCCTTATACACACAAAGCTAAAGGGGTGAATGAGAATATATACATATAAGTATATCAATGAGCGATGGCCGAGCGGAATAGGCAGGGTGCAGTAGATGTTATAAACAGTGATTGCTGTTTAGCAGTCTCATGGACTTTGTTGGAAAGGGGAGCAATTTTACTTTACAATATTGATTGTATTGTTTAGACATTACAGTTGATCTGGAAGTTTCATTTTTTGGGGGGCTCTAAAATAAGGTCAATTGTACGGACCAGTGCGATGTACAAAAGTGAGTTTGTTAACGTTAATTGAACAGTTTTGAACAAATTCATTTCTTAAAAAATTAAGGAGAATCAAGAGAGAAATAGAGAGTGAGAGAGAGTTATTTTTTTCACTTTAAGTTTCACTTATCTAGCAAATGCAGCTAGCTAGTTTAGCCTACTGAAAAACCCTGCTCAAACAGAGGGATGCTATGTTAGCTAGTTGGCTAGGACCTTCCAACACAACACTGGAACTCTCAAGGTAAGCTTTTGGTATTACAAATTTATTGCCACTGGGGCCAGCCGGTATAACTGCTACCTAACTGTTGTCATAACTCTCTCTCCTGGGTGAGGATCAAAGATAGAACCCCCCCCTCTCGCTCCAGAGAGGAAGGGGGAGGAGTTGGGACGGTTTTATGACTTAACGCCGGTTGTAAACTTTCTTCGGCTCTGCAGTATTGAGAATGGAATGTCTGAGTGTTACAAAATAAACTCTTGCTAAAAACATTTACATCAAAATATTGGACATTGGAACATTAGTTTTGGAATCCAAACGTTTGGAATGGTCTGTTGGGATCCAAACAATAATCATGTCATATCATTTTGTATTTTGTGATATCATTAAGGATGGTATAACTAAATAACTGTATATTTAAGAGCTTTCACAATATAGATATCAGAATTACATCTAAATGTTTTAAAACGTATACGATGAAATACGAAACTATATGTGGAAAGATAGCAATGTGATTTTAGCCTTCTAAATGATATAATAGTTTTTCATATAAGCTTTTGCTAAGTCAGTAACCACGCCCACGTGAAGACATTGTGGCAACGTGATGGAACTGCCCTCCAAGATGAGTTCTTAAAAGAACTCGCTGAAGATGTAACTATTTAGACCACAGGCTGAAATGGTTGTAATTTAAATACGGACCAGACAGAGTGGAGCAGTGGCGACATGGCTGACAAACGGCTTAACAATACAACACCAGAAAATAAAACCTCTGAAACTCTCGATGAGTGAAGGTGAAGACGAGACATTCACAGTCTGCAGCTGCATATGTAATATAGTCAAGGAAACTCGACCAAAGACGGACGACAAAGAACAGTTTCCTCTCACCACCATAGGTTCCTTTGAGGTATCTATTCTTCAAATTAAATCTGTTTCTTTACATTTATCAGTACTCTCCCCAAATGTTCTCAAGGTACAGTTGAAGTCGGAAGTTTACATATACCTTAGCCAACTACATTTAAACTCAGTTTTTCACAATTACTGACATTTAATTCAAGTAAACATTACCTGTCTTAGTTCAGTTAGGATCACCACTTTATTTTAAGAATGTGAAATATCAGAATAATAGTAGGGAGAAGGATTTATTTAAGCTTTTATTTCTTTCATCACATCCCCAGTGGGTCAGAAGTTTACATACACTCAATTAGTATTTGGTAGCATTGCCTTGAAATTGTTTAACTTGGGTCAAACGTTTCAGGGACAGAAGTTTACATACAGTCAATTAGTATTTGGTAGCATTGCCTTGAAATTGTTTAACTTGGGTCAAACGTTTCGGGTAGCCTTACACAAGCCTCCCACAATAAGCTGGTTGAATTTTGGACCATTCCCCCTGACAGAGCTGTCAACACTGAGCTGTCAACAGTAGGCTGGTGTCTACATGTTACTACTACTACTGCTGCTACTGCTACTACTACTACTGCTACTACTACTGATACTACTACTACTACTTATACTACTACTGCTACTGCTACTACTACTGATACTACTACTACTGCTACTGCTACTACTGCTACTACTGCTACTACTACTGATACTACTACTACTGCTACTACTACTGATACTACTGCTGCTACTTCTACTGATACTACTACTACTGCTACTGCTACTACTACTGATACTACCGCTACCGCCACTACCACCGATGCTACCGCCACTACCACCGCCACCGCCACCACCGCCACCACCACCACCGCCACCACTACCACCACCGATACCACCGCTGCTACCACCACCGACACCGCTGCTGCTACCACCACCACTACCACCGCTACCACCGCCACCGCCACTACCACCGACACCACCGCCGCCACCACCACCGATACCACCACCACCGCCACCACCACTACCACCGACACCACCGCCACCGCCACCACCACCGATGCCACCGCCACCACCACCGCCACCGCCACCACCGCCACCACCACCACCGCCACCACCACCACCACCGATACCACCGCCGCCACCACCACCGACACCGCCGCCGCCACCACCACCACCACCACCGCCACCACCGCCACCGCCACCACCACCGATACCACCGCCGCCACCACCACCGATACCACTACCACCGCCACCACCCACCACCGATACCACCGCCACCGCCACCACCACCGATGCCACCGCCACCACCACCGCCACCGCCACCGCCACCACCGCCACCACCACCACCGCTACCACCACCGCCACCACCACCACCGCTACCGCTACCACCACCGATACCACCGCCGCCACCACCACCGATACCGCCGCCACCACCACACCACCACCGCCACCACCGCCACCGCCACCACCACCGCCACCACCGCTACCACCACCGCCACCGCCACCACCACCGATACCACCGCTACCACCACCGCCACCGCCACCACCACCGCCACCACCGCTACCACCACCACCGCCACCGCCACCACCACCGATACCACCGCCACCGCCACCACCGCCACCACCACCGCCACCACCACCACCGCCACCGCCACCACCACCGATACCACCGCTGCCACTACCACCGCCACCACCGCCACCGCCACCACCACCGCTACCACCGCAACCACCACTACCACCGCTACCACCACCACCACCACCACCGCTACTACCACCGATACCACTACCGCTACCGCTACTACTACTACTACTGCTACTACTACTGATACTACTGCTGCTACTACTACTGCTACTGCTACTACTACTACTACTGATACTACTGCTGCTACTACTACTGCTACTGCTACTACTACTACTACTGCTACTGCTACTACCACTACTACTACAACAGCTACTGCTACTACTGCTAGTGCTACTACTACTACTACTACTGCTGCAACTACTAGTACTGCTACTGCAACTAGTACTACTACTGCTACTACTACTACTGCTGCTACTACTTCTACTGCCACTGCTATTGCTGCTACTACTACTGCTGCTACTACTACTAATACTCTAGGACAGCAGTTTGAGAAGACCAGAGGAAGTGATGGAGCATCAGTCTGAATGCAGATGTCCATATGACTGATAGGTGAGTAATTAAATAGACATGCAGTAACCTTGTCTGACCACCAGACCACTACTACTGATACTACTGCTGCTACTACTACTACTGCTACTGCTACTACTACTGCTACTACTACTGCTGCTACTACTACTAATACTCTAGGACAGCAGTTTGAGAAGACCAGAGGAAGTGATGGAGCATCAGTCTGAATGCAGATGTCCATATGACTGATAGGTGAGTAATTAAATAGACATGCAGTAACCTTGTCTGACCACCAGACCACTACTACTGATACTACTGCTGCTACTACTACTGATACTGCTGCTACTACTACTGCTACTACTGCTACTGCTACTACTACTGCTACTACTGCTACTGCAACTACTACTACTGCTACTACTACTACTACTACTGCTGCAACTGCTACTGCTACTACTACTACTGCTACTACTACTGCTGCTACTGCTACTACTACATTTACATTTACATTACTACTACTGCTGCTACTACTACTACTGCTACTACTACTGCTACTACTACTGCTGCAACTACTTCTACTGCTACTGCTACTACTACTACTACTGCTACTACTACTGCTGCTACTGCTACTACTACTGCTACTACTACTGCTACTACTACTGCTGCTACTGCTACTACTACTGCTGCTACTGCTACTACTACTGCTACTACTACTGCTACTACTACTGCTGCTACTGCTACTACTACTACTACTACTACTGCTGCTACTACTACTGCTGCAACTACTTCTACTGCTACTGCTATTGCTACTACTACTGCTGCTACTGCTACTACTACTGCTGCTACTGCTACTACTACTGCTACTACTACTGCTGCTACTACTACTAATACTCTAGGACAGCAGTTTGAGAAGACCAGAGGAAGTGATGGAGCATCAGTCTGAATGCAGATGTCCATATGACTGATCGGTGAGTAATTAAATATACATGCAGTAACCTTGTCTGACCACCAGAGGTCTCTGTTTTACCACCATAGGAGCAGGAGGAACCATGAGGACATTCAGAGTAGCAGTTGTCCATTTAACAGCTGACTCCAATAGTTGATTCCAACTCTTTTTGATTTGATACCCAAACAGACTGTCAGGATTTGGCCAGGGTTGTTCCGGGTTTTGGTCACTAGATGCCCCCATTGTGCTTTTTGACCTTATGTTTTTTCCCTTGTTCCCCATTATTATTTGCACCTGTGCCTCCTTTTCCCCTGATTGTATTTAAACCCTTAGTTTCCCTCAGTTCTGTGCTCTGTGTTTGTATGTTAGTACCCAGCCCTAGTGTTCTGTGTATTCTTGTCGTTTCCGGTGGATGCTCTTGTGGAATTCTGTTTTTGTTTTTGAGTATCTCTTAAGGCTTTTTTGTGCTATTCCTACCACCTTTTGGATTTGCCATTTTTGTATTTAAGGACTTCTCCTTTTTACTTTATTAAATACACCGTCTTAAGTACTGCTGTGTCTGCCTCATCTTCTGGGTTCTGCTGACTATTCGTGGCTCAGTTGGTTAAGTGACTGTTTCTCACTCCGGAGACCCAGGTTTGTAACCGGGTCCTGACACAGACACACAGATAAATATCAGCATCATGTTGCTTGTTTTACTATGTAGAAAGTGTTTTGTTGCTTTGTATCACACGTAGTATATGTTACTTCAACAATCTAGTCTTAAATCAGTAACACTAAACACCGTATCAGTGGTTATGTTGTACAGTAGGAAGCACACTTTGGATTACATTTCCTGTCCCCAAAATACCTTGATAATCACAATATAGTGTGAATAATGTTGTAGCTTTTCATTGACGATGTATGTAAGATGTTCCCTTTTAAATGTTCTGGTTATTTAGTGGAGCTTTGTCCTTTGAGAGGAGAGGAGAGGGGCAAGTGAGAGGAGAGGAGAGGGGGCAAGTGAGAGGTGAGGAAAGGGGCAAGTGAGAGGAGAGGAGAGGGGGCAAGTGAGAGGTGAGGAGAGGGGGCAAGTGAGAGGTGAGGAGAGGGGGCAAGTGAGAGGTGAGGAGAGGGGGCAAGTGAGAGGTGAGGAGAGGGGCAAGTGAGAGGTGAGGAGAGGAGAGGGGGCAAGTGAGAGATGAGGCGATAGGATTGCCTGTAAATGGACAGAAACAACCACACATAAAGGTTATAACTATCAAGTAGTTCAGATGTAGTCCTATACAAACATCAAATATATTATTATTAAGTATTGTCATGCTCGTCACCTGTACATCCTCCACAGACAAGCCTAAAGACAACTCCACATGACTCCCTAATGTGATGGTCCTCCAATGACCCATTAATGGTGCTCTTCAGGGTTGTGAAGCCTGCTGCTGTCTGGAAGGTAAAAACCTCTCCTCTATTGACGACAAGATGCATTACTGTCAGTGTTAAGTTATACATATATTTATACCACAGCATTGTTGAGTTCTAGAATGGGCATTAAAACCAGTTCAGAGTTAAAACGGCATGTAGAAATACAGGTTAACCATTTATTTAGTAATGAATAATGCAGGTCTTGGTGATACAGGCTCTGCTCATTCAGGGAAACTCACTGCCCAAGCAAGGTTGAAGGGTTTAACCAAGGCCTCATACCTTTAAAGGGTTAATAAATGGTGTGATAAACTGTAAGGTCTCCTCTTCTAGCAGACCTCTGTGTGTGTTTTAACACCTGTTCCGACACTATCAGAAGGAGGAAACCCCCTACGTTCAGACTCCTCCTGTCTGGACCCACCTGGCAATCTGAGGTTCTGACAAGACCACTGGTCCTCTGAGAACACGAGGCTGCCGCAGACCTGATGAAAACAGCCACCTGTCAGAAGATGCTTGGACTTGTTCACCTTGTTATGACCCTGTGATGAAAACAGCCACCTGTCAGAAGATGCTTGGACTCGTTCAACTTGTTATGACCCTGTGATGAAAACAGACCACCTGTAAGAAGATGCTTGGACTCGTTCACCTTGTTATGACCCTGTGATGAAAACAGACCACCTGTAAGAAGATGCTTGGACTCGTTCACCTTGTTATGACCCTGTGATGAAAACAGACCACCTGTCAGAAGATGCTTGGACTCGTTCACCTTGTTATGACCCTGTGATGAAAACAGACCACCTGTCAGAAGATGCTTGGACTCGTTCACCTTGTTATGACCCTGTGATGAAAACAGACCACCTGTCAGAAGATGCTTGGACTCGTTCACCTTGTTATGACCCTGTGATGAAAACAGCCACCTGTCAGAAGATGCTTGGACTCGTTCACCTTGTTATGACCCTGTGATGAAAACAGCCACCTGTCAGAAGATGCTTGGACTTGTTCACCTTGTTATGACCCTGTGATGAAAACAGCCACCTGTCAGAAGATGCTTGGACTCGTTCAACTTGTTATGACCCTGTGATGAAAACAGACCACCTGTAAGAAGATGCTTGGACTCGTTCACCTTGTTATGACCCTGTGATGAAAACAGCCACCTGTCAGAAGATGCTTGGACTCGTTCACCTTGTTATGACCCTGTGATGAAAACAGCCACCTGTCAGAAGATGCTTGGACTCGTTCACCTTGTTATGACCCTGTGATGAAAACAGCCACCTGTCAGAAGATGCTTGGACTCGTTCACCTTGTTATGACCCTGTGATGAAAACAGCCACCTGTCAGAAGATGCTTGGACTCGTTCACCTTGTTATGACCCTGTGATGAAAACAGCCAGATGTCAGAAGATGCTTGGACTCGTTCACCTTGTTATGACCCTGTGATGAAAACAGCCACCTGTCAGAAGATGCTTGGACTCGTTCACCTTGTTATGACCCTGTGATGAAAACAGACCACCTGTCAGAAGATGCTTGGACTCGTTCACTTTGTTATGACCCTGTGATGAAAACAGCCACCTGTCAGAAGATGCTTGGACTCGTTCACCTTGTTATGACCCTGTGATGAAAACAGCCAGATGTCAGAAGATGCTTGGACTCGTTCACCTTGTTATGACCCTGTGATGAAAACAGCCACCTGTCAGAAGATGCTTGGACTCGTTCACCTTGTTATGACCCTGTATTGAAAACAGACCACCTGTCAGAAGATGCTTGGACTCGTTCACCTTGTTATGACCCTGTGATGAAAACAGACCAGCTGTCAGAAGATGCTTGGACTCGTTCACCTTGTTATGACCCTGTGATGAAAACAGCCACCTGTCAGAAGATGCTTGGACTCGTTCACCTTGTTATGACCCTGTGATGAAAACAGCCACCTGTCAGAAGATGCTTGGACTCGTTCACCTTGTTATGACCCTGTGATGAAAACAGACCACCTGTCAGAAGATGCTTGGACTCGTTCACCTTGTTATGACCCTGTGATGAAAACAGACCACCTGTCAGAAGATGCTTGGACTCGTTCACCTTGTTATGACCCTGTGATGAAAACAGACCACCTGTCAGAAGATGCTTGGACTCGTTCACCTTGTTATGACCCTGTGATGAAAACAGACCACCTGTCAGAAGATGCTTGGACTCGTTCACCTTGTTATGACCCTGTGATGAAAACAGACCACCTGTCAGAAGATGCTTGGACTCGTTCACCTTGTTATGACCCTGTGATGAAAACAGCGACCTGTCAGAAGATGCTTGGACTCGTTCACCTTGTTATGACCCTGTGATGAAAACAGCCACCTGTCAGAAGATGCTTGGACTTGTTCACCTTGTTATGACCCTGTGATGAAAACAGCCACCTGTCAGAAGATGCTTGGACTCGTTCACCTTGTTATGACCCTGTGATGAAAACAGCCAGATGTCAGAAGATGCTTGGACTCGTTCACCTTGTTATGACCCTGTGATGAAAACAGACCACCTGTCAGAAGATGCTTGGACTCGTTCACCTTGTTATGACCCTGTGATGAAAACAGACCACCTGTCAGAAGATGCTTGGACTCGTTCACCTTGTTATGACCCTGTGATGAAAACAGACCACCTGTCAGAAGATGCTTGGACTCGTTCACCTTGTTATGACCCTGTGATGAAAACAGCCACCTGTCAGAAGATGCTTGGACTCGTTCACCTTGTTATGACCCTGTGATGAAAACAGCCACCTGTCAGAAGATGCTTGGACTCGTTCACCTTGTTATGACCCTGTGATGAAAACAGACCACCTGTCAGAAGATGCTTGGACTCGTTCACCTTGTTATGACCCTGTGATGAAAACAGCCACCTGTCAGAAGATGCTTGGACTCGTTCACCTTGTTATGACCCTGTGATGAAAACAGACCACCTGTCAGAAGATGCTTGGACTCGTTCACCTTGTTATGACCCTGTGATGAAAACAGCCACCTGACAGAAGATGCTTGGACTCGTTCACCTTGTTATGACCCTGTGATGAAAACAGCCACCTGTCAGAAGATGCTTGGACTCGTTCACCTTGTTATGACCCTGTGATGAAAACAGACCACCTGTCAGAAGATGCTTGGACTCGTTCACCTTGTTATGACCCTGTGATGAAAACAGACCACCTGTCAGAAGATGCTTGGACTCGTTCACCTTGTTATGACCCTGTGATGAAAACAGACCACCTGTCAGAAGATGCTTGGACTCGTTCACCTTGTTATGACCCTGTGATGAAAACAGCGACCTGTCAGAAGATGCTTGGACTCGTTCACCTTGTTATGACCCTGTGATGAAAACAGCCACCTGTCAGAAGATGCTTGGACTTGTTCACCTTGTTATGACCCTGTGATGAAAACAGCCACCTGTCAGAAGATGCTTGGACTCGTTCACCTTGTTATGACCCTGTGATGAAAACAGCCAGATGTCAGAAGATGCTTGGACTCGTTCACCTTGTTATGACCCTGTGATGAAAACAGACCACCTGTCAGAAGATGCTTGGACTCGTTCACCTTGTTATGACCCTGTGATGAAAACAGACCACCTGTCAGAAGATGCTTGGGCTCGTTCACCTTGTTATGACCCTGTGATGAAAACAGACCACCTGTCAGAAGATGCTTGGACTCGTTCACCTTGTTATGACCCTGTGATGAAAACAGCCACCTGTCAGAAGATGCTTGGACTCGTTCACCTTGTTATGACCCTGTGATGAAAACAGCCACCTGTCAGAAGATGCTTGGACTCGTTCACCTTGTTATGACCCTGTGATGAAAACAGACCACCTGTCAGAAGATGCTTGGACTCGTTCACCTTGTTATGACCCTGTGATGAAAACAGCCACCTGTCAGAAGATGCTTGGACTCGTTCACCTTGTTATGACCCTGTGATGAAAACAGACCACCTGTCAGAAGATGCTTGGACTCGTTCACCTTGTTATGACCCTGTGATGAAAACAGCCACCTGACAGAAGATGCTTGGACTCGTTCACCTTGTTATGACCCTGTGATGAAAACAGCCACCTGTCAGAAGATGCTTGGACTCGTTCACCTTGTTATGACCCTGTGATGAAAACAGCCACCTGTCAGAAGATGCTTGGACTCGTTCACCTTGTTATGACCCTGACCCTTAAGAAGCAGTGTATCTTTCTAACTATATGTAGAACATGTATATTCAGTCAAAGTTTATGATTGTCAGGATTTGGCCAGGGTTGTTCCGGGTTTTGGTCACTAGATGCCCCCATTGTGCTTTTTGACCTGTTTTTTCCCTTGTTCCCCATTATTATTTGCACCTGTGCCTCGTTTCCCCTGATTGTATTTAAACCCTTAGTTTCCCTCAGTTCTG
This sequence comes from Oncorhynchus masou masou, assembly GCF_036934945.1. Lineage (NCBI taxonomy): Eukaryota > Metazoa > Chordata > Actinopteri > Salmoniformes > Salmonidae > Oncorhynchus > Oncorhynchus masou. Next base: position 5,840,399 of record NC_088212.1, on the reverse strand, counting down.
TGCTCTGTGTTTGTATGTTAGCACCCAGCCCTAGTGTTCTGTGTATTCTTGTCGATTCCGGTGGATGCTCTTGTGGAATTCTGTTTTTGTTTTTGAGTATCTCTTGAGGCTTTTTTGTGCTATTCCTACCACCTTTTGGATTTGCCATTTTTGTATTGAAGGACTTCTCCTTTTACTTGATTAAATACACCGTCTTAAGTACTGCTGTGTCTGCCTCATCTTCTGGGTTCTGCTGAATATTCGTGGCTCAGTTGGTTAAGTGACTGCTTCTCACTCCGGAGACCCAGGTTCGTAACCGGGTCCTGACAGAAACACAGAGCCAAAAATGAACCCAGAGGCAACCAGTTCCCAGGACCTTTTTGCCATGCTGTCCCACCACCAGGAGACTGTCCAACGCCACGAAGCCGCCCTGGTTCAGCAAGAGGCCTTAATGGCTAGACATTCTCATCATCTGTCGGAGATGCTGACTTCCATTAAGCAAATATCTAATCGTCTTACCCCGGCAACAGTTCCCGTCCCAGTACCTCAGATTCACGTACCCATGGCAGTTAACCCCCTGGCTGAACCTCGTCTTCCACCTCCCCAACGGTTCTCAGGTGATCCAAGTGCTTGTAAAGGGTTTCTCACCCAATGTTCTCTCTCCTTTGAGCTACAACCCTCGTCGTTTCCCACCGACCGGTCTAAGATCGCTTATATCATCACCCTGCTGTCGGAAAAAGCCCTGGCCTGGGCTACTGCTGTGTGGGATGCCCATAGTTCCTGCTGTGCCAGCTACTCTGCCTTTGCTGAGGAATTCAAACGAGTGTTTCAAGGCCCAAGCAGTGGTTCTGACTCAGCCAAACAGCTCCTGACTCTCCACCAAGGTTGGCGCAGCGTGACGGACTATGCCATCCAGTTCCGCACGGTGGCAGCAGCAAGTGGCTGGAACAACGAGGCGCTCACGGTGTGCTTTCTGAAAGGCCTTTCCGACACTATCCAAGATGAACTGGCCACTCGGGAACCACCGGACAATCTCGAGTCCCTGATCAAGTTGGCCTCACGCATTGACCAGCGTCTGAGAGAGAGAGAACTCAACCGTAGACCTCTAGCCCCTATCAGTCCCAGCTCCGAGTCCCCACCTTTATCCTCGCTGGCTCCATCGGAACCCATGCAGATTGGACGCATCTCCCAGGCTGAGAGAGACCGCCGGATGAGGGAGCGACGCTGTCTATATTGCGGCAAACCGGGCCATTTCCGTTCCACGTGTCCCGGGCTCCAGGGAAACGCTCTGTCCCGTACAGACCGGGGGAACTGTAACGGGAAACATAACCTCCTCCCATCCGTCCCACTCCCGTCTGCTCATTCCAGTCACCCTCTCCTGGGACAACCACAAGCTTCACCTTCAAGCCTTGGTAGACTCTGGAGCCGCAGGTAACTTCATGGATGGTGTCTGGGCGAAGGAGAATGGCGTTCCCTCTGAACCTCTAAGTGAACCCATGAGGGTCACTACATTGGATGGAAGCCCTTTGGGATCTGGACTTGTCACTCATGTCACTACCTCCTTGCGACTTTCAGTTTCACAACACCAGGAATTGATGAACTTTCATTTGATCTCCTGTTCCGAGTTCCCTCTCGTCCTTGGATACCCCTGGCTTCACAGCCATAACCCTCACATCGACTGGTCTGTGGGCACTATCAAGCAGTGGGGTCCTACGTGCCAAGCTACTTGTATTTTCCAGAATTCCCCGAGTTCTACTCCCGAGTCTTTAGAATCCATCGACCTGACCCGAGTTCCCGAGTGTTACCATGACCTCAAACTGGTGTTTAGCAAACAGAGGGCCACCATGCTACCACCCCATAGACCTTACGATTGCCCCATCGACCTGTTTCCGGGCACTTGCCCCCCAGGGGTCGGATCTTTTCCCTATCTCCACCCGAACGAGCTGCTATGGATACCTACATCAAGGACGCTCTGGAAGCAGGCCTCATGCGTCCATCCACCTCCCCGGCGGGAGCAGGGTTTTTCTTTGTGGCCAAGAAAGACGGTGGATTACGTCCTTGCATCGACTACCGGGGACTCAATGCCATAACCGTCCGTAACCGTTACCCGCTACCCCTTATGGCCACAGCCTTCGAGCTGCTCCAGGAAGCAGTTGTTTTCACTAAGCTTGACCTGCGGAACGCATACCACCTTGTGCGGATCAGACCTGGTGACGAGTGGAAGACCGCTTTCAACACGCCTACTGGTCACTATGAATACTTGGTGATGCCCTTCGGCCTGACCAACGCCCCAGCGGTGTTCCAAGCGCTCATAAACGATGTGCTTAGGGATATGCTTAACATTTTTGTGTTCGTTTACTTGGATGACATCCTCATCTTTTCGAGCTCCCTTCAAGAACACACTAAGCATGTCAGACAAGTACTCAAACGCCTCCTGGACAGCCATCTGTACGTTAAGCCGGAAAAATGTGAATTCCATTCATCCCGAGTACAATTCCTGGGATTTGTAGTGGAACCCGGTCGAGTCCAAATGGACCCCAGGAAGGTAGGGGCGGTAGCGGATTGGCCCACCCCAAATCCGTTAAGGAAGTTCAGCGTTTCCTGGGCTTCACAAACTTTTACCGCAAGTTCATCAAGAACTTCAGCTTGGTGGCAGCCCCTCTCTCAGCTTTAACCAAGGGTGGCAATGCAAGGTTTTTGTGGGGAAGAGAAGCTGAGACGGCCTTCCAAGGACTCAAGCAGCGCGTTCTCTCTGCTCCCATCCTGATACTACCGACTACGGATGAACCATTTGTGGTGGAGGTAGACGCATCAGAGGTTGGTGTTGGAGCTGTCCTGTCTCAGAGGGGTGAAGACAAGAAGCTTCATCCGTGCGCTTTCTTCTCACACCGGCTTACCCCGACTGAGAGGAACTACGATGTGGGGGATCGTGAACTCCTAGCGGTTAAGATGGCATTGAAGGAATGGAGACACTGGCTCGAGGGGGCTTCTCATCCGTTTCAAGTGCTTACGGACCACAAAAATCTGGAGTATATCCAGCAGGCGAAGCGGTTGAACTCTAGACAAGCTAGATGGTCTCTTTTCTTCAATCGATTCCAGTTTATCCTCACCTATCGGCCCGGGTCGAAGAATCTCAAACCGGATGCCCTGTCCCGAGTCTACGCTCCTGCCATTCGAGATGACACGGACATGCCTGTCCTTCCTGCTGCTAAGATTGTGGCTCCGATCTCGTGGCAAGTTGAGGATACCGTGAGACGTGCTCAAGCTAGCGAACCGGATCCGAAAGGAGGTCCTGCCAATCGGTTGTTTGTCCCCAAGGCAGTGAGGACTCAGGTCCTTCTGTGGGGGCACTCCTCTCGCCTCACCTGTCATCCGGGCGTAGGTCGCACCTTGGAGTTCATCCAGCGTAAGTTCTGGTGGCCTACCATAAGAGAAGACGTTGCCACTTTCGTCAATGCCTGTCCCGTGTGCTGCCAGGGCAAATCTTCTCACCTCCGCCCTCAAGGACTCCTTCACCCTTTACCTGTTCCCCACAGACCCTGGTCCCATATCTCATTGGACTTTATTACTGGACTTCCTCCATCCCATGGCAATACTACTATCCTAGTCATAATCGACAGGTTTTCAAAGGCGGCCAGGTTCGTCCCTCTGACTAAGTTACCTTCTGCCAAGGAAACGGCTGAGTTGGTAATTAATCATGTGTTCAGAGTCTTCGGCATTCCTCAAGATATGGTTTCTGACAGAGGTCCCCAGTTCGCCTCAAGGTTTTGGAAGGCCTTCTGCCAACTCATGGGGGCTTCTGCCAGTCTATCTTCAGGGTACCATCCGGAGTCCAACGGCCAAACAGAGAGGATGAATCAAGAGCTGGAAACCACCCTCCGATGTATGACTCGTGACAACCCGTCCACATGGTCATCCTTTATTGTTTGGGCCGAATACGCGCACAACACCTTGCGCTCCTCCTCCACTGGTATGTCCCCGCACGAGTGTCAGTTTGGCTATGCTCCTCCATTGTTCCCGGACCAGGAGGCAGAAGTCAGAGTGCCTTCAGCCTTGAAGTTCGTCAGACGCTGTCGGCTTATGTGGAGGAAGACCCGTCTTAATCTTATGCGTTCCTCACAGAGGTACCAACTACAAGCCAACAGACGTCGCCGTCCCGGGCCTACCCTGCGCCCCGGCCAGAGAGTCTGGCTCTCCACAAGAGACTTACCTCTACGGGTGGAGTCTCGCAAGCTGTCCCAAAAATACATCGGTCCCTTCAAGGTTGCCAGGAGAGTTAACCCAGTTTCTTATCGCCTACACTTACCCAGATCCCTTAAGATTAATCCCACATTTCACATTTCATTGTTAAAACCTGTTGTTTTTTCTCCCCTTGTCCCGGCAGACAGACCTCCCCCTCCGCCTCGTGTCATTGGAGGCCAGCCGGCTTATACCGTCCATCGGATACTGGATTCCCGCCGAGTGCAGCGGTCCTGGCAGTATCTGGTGGACTGGGAAGGCTACGGTCCCAAGGAGCGCTCCTGGGTTCCTGCCAAAGACATCCTGGACCCTGACCTCATTCGTCAGTTCAGGGCCCTCCACCCTGAGAGAGCTGGTAGGAACGTCAGGAGCCGTTCCTAGGGGGGATTCTGTCAGGATTTGGCCAGGGTTGTTCCGGGTTTTGGTCACTAGATGCCCCCATTGTGCTTTTTGACCTTATGTTTTTTCCCTTGTTCCCCATTATTTTTTGCACCTGTGCCTCGTTTCCCCTGATTGTATTTAAACCCTTAGTTTCCCTCAGTTCTGTGCTCTGTGTTTGTATGTTAGCACCCAGCCCTAGTGTTCTGTGTATTCTTGTCGATTCCGGTGGATGCTCTTGTGGAATTCTGTTTTTGTTTTTGAGTATCTCTTGAGGCTTTTTTGTGCTATTCCTACCACCTTTTGGATTTGCCATTTTTGTATTGAAGGACTTCTCCTTTTACTTTATTAAATACACCGTCTTAAGTACTGCTGTGTCTGCCTCATCTTCTGGGTTCTGCTGACTATTCGTGGCTCAGTTGGTTAAGTGACTGTTTCTCTCTCCGGAGACCCAGGTTCGTAACCGGGTCCTGACAATGATGTTTATTTCTGTTATCTGGCGGAGGTATCTATAATTTCTCCGGACATTTTTGAGCATTTTCTGAACATGGTGTCAATGTAAACGGAGATTTATGGATATAAATTGCATATTATTGAAAAAAACATAAATGTACTGTGTAACATGTCCTTTTACTGTCATCTGATGAAGATTTTCAAAAGGTTAATGAATGATTTATTTTTTAATCCTGCTTATATAATTTTATATTTTCTGGGACAAAATGGCTGCCTCTTGTCTTTATTTCGGTGGTGGTCTAAAATATATATGTGCTGTGTTTTCGCCGTAAAACATTTAAAAAATCTGACACGCTGGGTAGATGAACAAGGTGTTTATCTTTCATTTGAGGTATTGGACTTGTTAATGTGTGGAGGTTAAATATTTCTAAGAATATTTTTGCGTTCTGTGCGCCACCATTAAAGTTGAGCGGGGGGGAGGGGGGTGTGGTTCCCCCTGGGGAACCTGTACCGTTAACACGATAAACAACACAATGTAACTCCAAGTCAATCACACTTCTGTGAAATCAAACTGTCCACTTAGGAAGCAACACTGATTGACAATAAATGTCACATGCTGTTGTGCAAATGGAATAGACAACAGGTGGAAATTATAGGCAATTAGCAAGACACCCCCAATAAAGGAGTGGTTCTGCAGGTGGTGACCACAGACCACTTCTCAGTTCCTATGCTTCCTGGCTGATGTTTTGGTCACTTTTGAATGCTGGCGGTGCTTTCACTCTAGTGGTAGCATGAGACGGAGTCTACAACCCACACAAGTGGCTCAGGTAGTGCAGCTCATCCAGGATGGCACATCAATGCGAGCTGTGGCAAGAAGGTTTGCTGTGTCTGTCAGCGTAGTGTCCAGAGCATGGAGGCGCTACCAGGAGACAGGCCAGTACATCAGGAGACGTGGAGGAGGCCGTAGGAGGGCAACAACCCAGCAGCAGGACCGCTACCTCCGCAGAGATATAACCAAGGGCACGGGCTGAATTGTGGAGATGGAGTGTACATCAAGAGACACCAGGCGGGGGTGTTGGGACAGCATTGGTTTAAGAGACACACTACTCTGTACAGTACCTGCAGGGGTTAAGATCGTAGTGTCTCTCCTTGGAGGGGGGCATAGTTCTCAGATCGTAGTGTCTCTCCTTGGGGGGGGGAATTGTTCTCAGATCGTAGTGTCTCTCCTTGGGGGGGAGGCATATTTCTCAGATCGTAGTGTCTCTCCTTGGGGGGGGCATAGTTCTCAGATCATAATGTCTCCCCTTGGGGGGGGCATAGTTCTCAGATCGTAGTGTCTCTCCTGGGGGGGGCATTGTTCTCACGTGAAGTGAAGTCCAGCTGCATAATGGGTGAGTGAAGACACCATGACACAGGAAGCGGAGCGAGAGAGAGAGAGACTACAGTCCACTGTAAGACATACAGATGGATTGGGTCTGGGAACTACTATAAACATCATGGTTGGTTTGGGGTTTAGCTGCTTTATGGGTTAATGCATCATATGATAGAGGATAGAGGGGTAATTGTACTGTGAACAACATGTTGAAGGTATTGATGTGAAAGCAGATACAGTGAAAGCAGATACAGTGCTGAGTTCCCTCAAGAGGGTGTAATGTGGGTTAGGGATACGCACTTTTCAACTACTGGGTTGAAGCAGACTTTTCAGAGCCCAGCACAAATCCAGGGCATTATTCTGCCCCGAAGATGGAGTTTGTGTCCTAATAACTAACCCAGGTAATGTCCTTTTTCTTTCCTTTATCTAGGACATATTAATAAAGTGTTTGTTCAGTTACCTCCTTAACCAGCTCAACTCACAGGTCAAGCTTTTGAGGTGCCCTTCACTGCCGAATAGGATATCTTCGCTCCTCCTGGGCTTCCTGTGGTGGGCCAGGTTCGGGTGGAAGGTCAGGCTCTGTCTCTCCCGTACGTCCACAGTCAGGAGAATAGTCCTGGGGGTCGTTATTGTTCTTGTTCTCTCGGCATGTCTCTGCTGGGGCGTTGGACCGTAGCAGATGATCCACATGAACGTTGACCTGGCGATGACCAATTTGGACTTGGTAAGTCAAAGGTCCTCTGCGTTGCAAGATCACACCTGAGTTCCACAGGCGCTTGGGGTGTCTGAAATCACGTACTATCACCCTCTCTTCCTCTTTGAATTCTCTGACAGTCTTTGAGTGTCTGTCATGAGCTTTCTTCTGCTGTAGCTGGTGCTTTGCCACAGTGCTTGACAAGTCTGGTTTCAACAATGTCAGGCGGGGAAGGTGGTTGGCGTTTCAGAAACAGTTCAGCTGGTGTACATTCCGTTACTGTGTGTGGGGTGTTACGGTAAGTAAACAGGAACCAGGGAAGCCTTTGGTGGATGGGCAGAGACTGAACCTCGAGTCTAGTCCAGGCCTTCTTAAAGGTTTGCACGGCTCTCTCCGCTGCTCCGTTTGATGCTGGATGGTAAGGTGGTGACAGGATGTGCCTTCCTCCGTTGTTCTTGAGAAACATTTCAAAATCGTTTGAGGTGAACGGGGGGGCATTGTCCGATACGAGCTCCTTGACTAGTCCAAAGGATGCAAACAGGTGTCTGAGAAGATTGATGGTCTTCTCAGCTGTGGTCAGTTGAGTAGGGAACACTTCCATCCACTTGGAATGGACATCGACGACAACAAGGAAATATTGCTTGTCAATTTCGGCGTAATCCACATGGATGTGTTCCCAAGGTGTAGCAGCCCAGGACCATGGATGAAGAGGTGCAGCAGCAGGCTTGTTGCGAACAGCTTCACAAGGTGAGCAGTGGCCTACATGCTGTTGAATGTCCTGATCCAGTCCAGGCCACCACAGATAACTGCGAGCGAGTGCTTTCATTCGAGTGATCCCTGGATGTCCCTCTTGCAGGTCAGATAGCAGTCTCCTCTGGAATTTGTGAGGTACCACCACCCTTGATCCCCACAGAACACACCCTTGATCAGTGGACAACTGATCTTTCTTGTCGATGAATGGACGAAGGTTATCGTCATTTATGAAGGTTGGCCAACCGCCTAATGTTAAGTCCAAGACTTTGGAAAGCACTGGGTCTTTCCTTGTTTCCTCTGCTATGTCAGAAGCAGATATGGGCAGTTCATCAATGAGAGAGATCTGGAAGACTGCTCTATCATCTTCACTGTCGGAGTCACTATTGCAGGAGTAGCAGGGACGGTAACTGAAGGAGTAGTAGGGACAGTAACTGAAGGAGTAGTAGGGACAGTAACTGAAGGAGTAGTAGGGACAGTAACTGAAGGAGCTGAATTGACAGTTACTGAAGGAGTACTAGGGACAGTAACTGAAGGAGTAGCAGGGACAGTAACTGAAGGAGAAGCAGGGACAGTAACTGAAGGAGTAGCAGGGACAGTAACTGAAGGAGAAGCAGGGACAGTAACTGAAGGAGAAGCAGGGACAGTAACTGAAGGAGTAGTAGGGACAGTAACTGAAGGAGTAGTAGAGACAGTAACTGAAGGAGAAGTAGGGACAGTAACTGAAGGAGCTGAATTGACAGTTACTGAAGGAGTAGTATGGACAGTAACTGAAGGAGTAGCAGGGACAGTAACTGAAGGGCTAGCAGGGACAGTAACTAAAGGAGCTGTAGGGACAGTAACTGAAGGAGTAGTAGGGACAGTAACTGAAGGAGTAGTAGGGACAGTAACTGAAGGAGTAGCAGGGACAGTAACTGAAAGGCTAGCAGGGACAGTAACTGAAGGAGTAGCAGGGACAGTAACTGAAAGGCTAGCAGGGAGAGTAACTAAAGGAGCTGTAGGGACAGTAACTGAAGGAGTAGTAGGGACAGTAACTGAAGGAGTAGCAGGGACAGTAACTGAAGGAGCTGTAGGGACAGTAACTGAAGGAGTAGTAGGGCCAGTAACTGAAGGAGTAGCAGGGACAGTAACTGAAGGAGTAGCAGGGACAGTAACTGAAGGAGCGGTCGGGCTGGTAACTGAAGGAGTAGTAGGGACAGTAACTGAAGTAGTAGGGACAGTAACTGAAGGAGTAGCAGGGACAGTAACTGAAGGAGTAGTAGGGACAGTAACTGAAGGAGATGGAGGGACAGTAACTGAAGGAGCTGAAGGGACAGTAACTGAAGGAGATGGAGGGACAGTAACTGAAGGAGCTGTAGGGAAGGTAACTGAAGGAGCTGTAGAGACAGTAACTGAAGGAGCTGTAGGGACAGTAACTGAAGGAGCTGTAGGGACAGTAACTGAAGGAGCTGTAGGGACAGTAACTGAAGGAGTAGTAGGGACAGTAACTGAAGGAGTATTAGGGACAGTAACTGAAGGAGTAGTAGGGACAGTAACTGAAGGAGCTGTAGGAACAGTAACTGAAGGAGTAGTAGGGACAGTAACTGAAGGAGTATTAGGGACAGTAACTGAAGGAGTAGTAGGGACAGTAACTGAAGGAGCTGTAGGAACAGTAACTGAAGGAGCAGTAGGGACAGTAACTGAAGGAGTTGTAGGGACAGTAACTGAAGGAGTAGCAGGGACAGTAACTGAAGGAGTAGCAGGGTCAGTAACTGAAGGAGCTGTAGGGACAGTAACTGAAGGAGCTGTAGGGACAGTAACTGAAGGAGCTGTAGGGACGGTAACTGAAGGAGCTGTAGGGACAGTAACTGAAGGAGTATTAGGGACAGTAACTGAAGGAGTAGTAGGGACAGTAACTGAAGGAGCTGTAGGGACAGTAACTGAAGGAGTTTCAGGGACAGTAACTGAAGGAGTAGCAGGGACAGTAACTGAAGGAGTAGTAGGGACAGTAACTGAAGGAGATGGAGGGACAGTAACTGAAGGAGCTGTAGGGACGGTAACTGAAGGAGCTGTAGAGACAGTAACTGAAGGAGCTGTAGGGACAGTAACGGAAGGAGCTGTAGAGACAGTAACTGAAGGAGCTGTAGAGACAGTAACTGAAGGAGCTGTAGAGACAGTAACTGAAGGAGCAGTATTAGTAGCGTAGGATGCTATATTGATAGTATGGAATTTGACTACTGCACAAATCAGGGGTATTGTGAGACTATTGTCATGGGCCATGTTGGTAGTAGCATTGGTTACTTTAGTAGCATTGTTGGGATATCAGTCTATTACGACTCATGTCACATGGATTGGTTACTGGTAACTAGGGGACCGATTGGAGAACAGGGGATGCGGTTATTCAAATATCACAAATGATGTTGTCAGGAAATGACCCATGTGTTGCAGTGTGCATATCCTCAGGTGAAAGCAGAGATATAACCAAGGGCACGGGCTGAATTGTGGAGATGGAGTGTACATCAAGAGACACCAGGCGGGGGTGTTGGGACAGCATTGGTTTAAGAGACACACTACTCCGTACAGTACCTGCAGTGGTTAAGATCGTAGTGTCTCTCTTGGGGGGGGGGGGCATAGTTCTCAGATCATAGTGTCTCTCCTTGGGGGGGCATAGTTCTCAGATCGTAGTGTCTCTCCTTGGGGGGCATAGTTCTCAGATCGTAGTGTCTCTCCTTGGGGGGGGGGCATAGTTCTCAGATCGTAGTGTCTCTCCTTGGGGGGCATAGTTCTCAGATCGTAGTGTCTCTCCTTGGGGGGGGGGGGGGGGGGCATAGTTCTCAGATCGTAGTGTCTCTCCTTTGGGGGGGTGCATAGTTCTCAGATCGTAGTGTCTCTCCTTTGGGGGGGGTGCATAGTTCTCAGATCGTAGTGTCTCTCCTTGGGGGGGTGGCATAGTTCTCAGATCGTAGTGTCTCTCCTTGGGGGGGGGGCATAGTTCTCAGATCGTAGTGTCTCTCCTTGGGGGGCATAGTTCTCAGATCGTAGTGTCTCTCCTTGGGGGTGGCATAGTTCTCAGATCGTAGTGTCTCTCCTTGGGGGGGGGGGGGGGGGGGGGGCATAGTTCTCAGATCGTAGTGTCTCTCCTTTGGGGGGGCATAGTTCTCAGATCGTAGTGTCTCTCCTTTGGGGGGCATAGTTCTCAGATCGTAGTGTCTCTCCTTTGGGGGGGGGGCATAGTTCTCAGATCGTAGTGTCTCTCCTTGGGGGCATAGTTCTCAGATCGTAGTGACTCTCCTTGGGGGTGGCATAGTTCTCAGATCGTAGTGTCTCTCCTTGGGGGGGCATAGTTCTCAGATCGTAGTGTCTCTCCTTGGGGGGCATAGTTCTCAGATCGTAGTGTCTCTCCTTGGGGGGGGGGGGGCATAGTTCTCAGAACGTAGTGTCTCTCCTTGGGGGGGGCATAGTTCTCAGATCGTAGTGTCTCTCCTTGGGGGGGGGGGGCATAGTTCTCAGATCGTAGTGTCTCTCCTTTGGGGGGGTGCATAGTTCTCAGATCGTAGTGTCTCTCCTTTGGGGGGGGTGCATAGTTCTCAGATCGTAGTGTCTCTCCTTGGGGGGTGGCATAGTTCTCAGATCGTAGTGTCTCTCCTTTGGGGGGGCATAGTTCTCAGATCGTAGTGTCTCTCCTTGGGGGGCATAGTTCTCAGATCGTAGTGTCTCTCCTTGGGGGGGTGGCATAGTTCTCAGATCGTAGTGTCTCTCCTTGGGGGTGGCATAGTTCTCAGATCGTAGTGTCTCTCCTTGGGGGGGGGGCATAGTTCTCAGATCATAGTGTCTCTCCTTGGGGGGGGCATAGTTCTCAGAACGTAGTGTCTCTCCTTGGGGGGGGGGGGGCATAGTTCTCAGATCGTAGTGTCTCTCCTTGGGGGGGGGGGGGGCATAGTTCTCAGATCGTAGTGTCTCTCCTTGGGGGGGGGCATAGTTCTCAGATCGTAGTGTCTCTCCTTGGGGGGCATAGTTCTCAGATCGTAGTGTCTCTCCTTGGGGGGGGGCATAGTTCTCAGATCGTAGTGTCTCTCCTTGGGGGGGGCATTGTTCTCACGTGAAGTGAAGTCCAGCTGCATAATGGGTGAGTGAAGACACCATGACACAGGAAGTGGAGAGAGAGAGAGAGAGAGACTCCAGTCCACTGTAAGACATACAGATGGATTGGGTCTGGGAACTACTATAAACATCATGGTTGGTTTGGGGTTTAGCTGCTTTATGGGTTAATGCATCATATGATAGAGGATAGAGGGGTAATTGTACTGTGAACAACATGTTGAAGGTATTGATGTGAAAGCAGATACAGTGCTGAGTTCCCTCAAGAGGATGTAATGTGGGTTAGGGATACGCACTTTTCAACTACTGGGTTGAAGCAGACTTTTCAGAGCCCAGCACAAATCCAGGGCATTATTCTGCCCCAAAGATGGAGTTTGTGTCCTAATAACTAACCCAGGTAATGTCCTTTTCCTTTCCTTTATCTAGGACATATTAAAGTGTTTGTTCCGTTACCTCCTTAACCAGCTCAACTCACAGGTCAAGCTTTTGAGGTGCCCTTCGCTGTCGAATAGGATATCTTCGCTCCTCCTGGGCTTCCTGTGGTGGGCCAGGTTCGGGTGGAAGGTCAGGCTCTGTCTCTCCCGTACGTCCACAGTCAGGAGAATAGTCCTGGGGGTCGTTATTGTTCTTGTTCTCTCGGCATGTCTCTGCTGGGGCGTTGGACCGTAGCAGATGATCCACATGAACGTTGACCTGGCGATGACCAATTTGGACTTGGTAAGTCAAAGGTCCTCTGCGTTGCAAGATCACACCTGAGTTCCACAGGCGCTTGGGGTGTCTGAAATCACGTACTATCACCCTCTCTTCCTCTTTGAATTCTCTGACAGTCTTTGAGTGTCTGTCATGAGCTTTCTTCTGCTGTAGCTGGTGCTTTGCCACAGTGCTTGACAAGTCTGGTTTCTACAATGTCAGGCGGGGAAGGTGGTTGGCGTTTCAGAAACAGTTCAGCTGGTGTACATTCCGTTACTGTGTGTGGGGTGTTATGGTAAGTAAACAGGAACCGGGGAAGCCTTTGGTGGATGGGCAGAGACTGAACCTCGAGTCTAGTCCAGGCCTTCTTAAAGGTTTGCACGGCTCTCTCCGCTGCTCCGTTTGATGCCGGATGGTAAGGTGGTGACAGGATGTGCCTTACTCCGTTGTTCTTGAGAAACATTTCAAAATCGTTTGAGGTGAACGGGGGGGCATTGTCCGATACGAGCTCCTTGACTAGTCCAAAGGATGCAAACAGGTGTCTGAGAAGATTGATGGTCTTCTCAGCTGTGGTCAGTTGAGTAGGGAACACTTCCATCCACTTGGAATGGACATCGACGACAACAAGGAAATGTTGCTTGTCAATTTCGGCGTAATCCACATGGATGTGTTCCCAAGGTGTAGCAGCCCAGGACCATGGATGAAGAGGTGCAGCAGCAGGCTTGTTGCGAACAGCTTCACAAGGTGAGCAGTGGCCTACATGCTGTTGAATGTCCTGATCCAGTCCAGGCCACCACAGATAACTGCGAGCGAGTGCTTTCATTCGAGTGATCCCTGGATGTCCCTCATGCAGGTCAGATAGCAGTCTCCTCTGGAATTTGTGAGGTACCACGACCCTTGATCCCCACAGAACACACCCTTGATCAGTGGACAACTGATCTTTCTTGTCGATGAATGGACGAAGGTTATCGTCATTTACGAAGGTTGGCCAACCGCCTAATGTTAAGTCCAAGACTTTGGAAAGCACTGGGTCTTTCCTTGTTTCCTCTGCTATGTCAGAAGCAGATATGGGCAGTTCATCAATGAGAGAGATCTGGAAGACTGCTCTATCATCTTCACTGTCGGAGTCACTATTGCATGGTAGTCTTGATAGTGCATCGGCATTTGCGTGATCACTGGATCGTCTGTACTCGATCTCGTAGTCGTAGGCTAACAATATCAGAGCCCAGCGTTGCATTCGAAGTGCAGCAAGGGTTGGTATAGCTAATTTTGGTCCAAGGATGGCCAACAGAGGCTTGTGATCTGTCAGCAGTTGGAACTTCCTTCCGTAGAGGTATTTGTGAAACTTCTTCACTCCGAATATTATGCTCAGGGCTTCCTTCTCAATTTGAGCCTAATTTTTCTCACTTGGTGACAGAGTCCGTGATGCAAATGCAATAGGGTGTTCTTCACCTGACGGTAGAACATGTGAGATGACGTCTCCTACTCCGTATGGAGATGCATCACACGCGAGTCTCAGCTTCATCTCTGTGTTGTAGTGGGCAAGCCACTTGCTCTTTAGCAGACGCTGTTTGCAAGTCTTGAATGCTTCTTCGCATTGTGGGGACCAATTCCACTTTGTATCGGTCTGCAGCAGTTGGTGAAGCGGATGCAACAATGTGGACAAGTTTGCCACAAACTTTCCGTAATAGTTCAGGAGCCCCAAAAATGACCTCAGCTCTGAGATATTTGTGGGTGCTGGAGCGTTTACGATTGCTTCCACCTTGCTGTTGGTTGGGTGCAGGCCTTGTGCATCAATCTTGTATCCGAGATACTCCACTGAGTCCTGGAGGAACTCACACTTGCTGCGTTTCATTCTCACTCCGTATTTCTCCAGTCTTGACATCACTTTGTCCAGCACTACAAGGTGCTCTCCAATGGTTGATGCTGACACGAGGATGTCGTCCATGAAGCACACAACATTGTCTATACCGTCCAAGATCTGATCCATTGTGTGTTGGAATATCGCTGGAGCTGTCAAGATTCCATAGGCCAAGCGATTGAATCTGAATAGCCCCTTGTGTGTATTGATGGTCAGATACTGTTCTGACTCCAGATCCAGCTTCAGTAGTTGCTGATAAGCGAATGCCAGGTCCAGCTTACTGAAAACCTTCCCACCAGCTAGAGTGGCAAACAGATCTTCAGCATTTGGTAGTGGATATTCCTCTGGTAGTATGCAGCGATTTACTGTGACCTTGTAGTCACCGCACATTCTGACGGTCTTGTCTTTCTTTGGGACTACAACAATCGGAGCGGCCCAGTCGCTCCTCGCTACTTTCGTGATTATGTTATTCTTCTGTAGGCGTCCAGTTCCTTCTCTACTGCTTCCTTAAGAGCGTAGGGAACTGGACGTGGTTTGTGAAAGATAGGCTTGGTTCCTTCTTGCACTCTGACTTTTGCTGTGAAGTTTGTATTTCACCGTAGCCATCTTTGAAAAGTTCTTTGTGCTTCTCCAGCATGTTAGTGAGTGTAGCCTGACTCACTGTTTTGGCATTTGGGGCGGCAGGGTATCCTAGTGGTTAGAGCGTTGGACTAGTAACCGAAAAGTTGCAAGTTCAAATCCCCAAGCTGACAAGGTACAAATCTGTCGTTCTGCCCCTGAACAGGCAGTTAACCCACTGTTCCTAGGCCGTCATTGAAAATATGAAATTGTTCTTAACTGACTTGCCTAGTAAAATAAAGGTAAAATAAATAAAAAATAAAAAAATTCTCAGACTGAAGATTTCTCCCCAGTTCAACTTGATCTTTTGTAGCCAGTTTCTGCCTAGCAAGGCAGATTTTTCTCCTTTAACAATGACAAGCGGTAGTGTCCACTCCTTCCCCTCATACCGGACTGGTACCTGGATCTGCCCTAACACAGGAATAGTGTCACCAGTGTAGGAAGAAAGGCGGATGGACGCGGGCTGAAGAGGGCACTCTTTCAGTTTTTCTTTGTAGAGTCTCTCTGGAACCAGGGATACTGACGCTCCGGTGTCCAGCTGCATTTGTACTGGTTTTCCCGCTAACTCCATGCTGAGATAGATTCCATCTTTTAGTTGTTGAGCCGTGTACACTGTGAACAGTTCCAATACTGATTCAGTTGTACCTTCCTCGTCTTGTGCTGCGTCTGACACTTTGTGCGCTCTTGCCGTGCGTTTCGAGGCTTTACACACTCTCTGTAAATGTCCAACCTTTCCACAATTGTGGCACTTTTCCTTTTGGAATCGACATTCACTGTGCTGATGATTATCTCCCCCACATCTGTAGCAACTTGGCTTAGACCTTTGAGATGTGGGCTGCTTTGGTCTTGTGTAACCTTGAGGACGGGACTGAAAAAAGTGTGAGTTTTGTGAGTTTTTTTCACCACGTGCATCACTGACCTTGTGAACACCTTTCTGACGTTCTGCATGTCCCGATAGCTCAATAGTATCCCTGTGGGCAAGCTCGAGTCCAAGTGCTATATCACAGGCTTTCTTAAAGGTCAGGTCCTTCTCTGACAGGAGCCTTCTGTGATATGCTTCACATGTGAGACCACATACAAACTTGTCTCGGAGAGCATCATCAAGAAATTGTGCAAACTCACATGTACTTGCCAGCCTTTACAAAGCAAGGATGTAGTCAGCCACGGTTTCCCCTTGACTCTGGTGACGTTGGTAAAATCTGAAACGTTCTGCAATGAGAATTGGCTAAGGCTTGAAATACCTTGAAAGAGTTTCAGTCAGTTCTGCATAGTTCAACTCCACTGCTTTCATTGGTTCAATGAGACCTTTCAGCAATCCATACTCAGTTGGACCCAAAACACTGAGAAATACGTCTGCTTTCTTTCCATCTTTGATTTCATTTGCAGCCAACCAACGCTCAAAACGCTCCAAATAGGAATCAAAATCCTCTTTTGTAGCCTCAAACTCTGGTACTCGACCAATGGTTGCCATTTTCACAGTTAATTGTTCAGTTTCCTTATATTTCTTAATTTTCTGAATATTCATCTACTTCTTCACTTCAGAAGTTTCTGCAATTACTTCATTCACTGCACTCATTTGTATTAATGTACACACCGTGTTACGTCCCTTCTTCCTTTTTTTTTCCCTTGACAATATTTCTCCACTGAGATCGCCTAATTTCAATGGGTTCAATGACAGTTTCTTTTATTTAACCACCAGAGGGCAGTGTCGCTATTCTGGACTCCAATAGTTTGCTACTTGGCAGCTCCTGAATACTGTACTAGCAGTGCCAGCAGTGCTTAGCCTTCTCTACTGGCGAAAGAAAATAAAAAATAACTGACGAATTACAAAATTATTTTGAGTTTCATTACTCACGCAACATTCTTCCCTTCAAGCAATGTCCGTTTATGTAGTTTAATCACCACGTCGCCACTGTAATATTTGTGCTGTGGAGAAATCACCAGGCAGGAGACGGGAGTAGAGTTAGTTTTCGTTTAGTCGAAACCCATCGAGCTCGACAGTTCCCGGCACCCCAGTGCGCATGTGCATTTCCTATTAGGTGTAGTAACGTAACACTGCCGTAATGCATTACTGCTTAGTAACAGCACAGTAACTAATATAAACAGATGTAGATCCCAGATACTACATGCATCACTTATCACATTGTTAATACTGTTATGTTTTATTTATTTTTTGTTGCTTTCCAAGTCTTGTGCTATCACTCTCTTAGGAACCAGAAGGGGAGTGGAGAGACTAAAAGCTGCTCCAGCTGCCATTGAAGGAGACAGCAGATTCAGCTGGAATGGCATTTTGTTGTGTGGTCATAATTCAGAGGCTTTGTACACCTCACGGTGACTGTCTGTTCGTTGTTTGGTCATTTGTTTAATTCATGTTTTCTAATCATTTGTTAGTTTTTATTCATGTTTTATTATCATTGTTTCTACATTTATTAGTAATTTCCAAGTTTATATAAATATCTGGATGGGACAAATGTTGTGTTGTCTGAATTACAGCTGTACAGAACCTCTGGGAAGAATTGAACTTGGTTAAAGCTTCTCTAGTGTCTGTGGGTTATTTAGTCTGAAAAATAAGAACCTAACAAAACATACTGAGATCATTTCAGATAAACTAATTAACTTGGTATTGGAATCATATTTGAATAGAATCCATTGGCATCACATTGGCATCACATTGGTATCACATTGGTATCACATTGGCATCACATTGGTATCACATTGGCATCACATTGGTATCACATTGGCATCACATTGGTATTACATTGGTATCACACTGGTGTCACACTGGTGTCACATTGGTGTCACATTGGTGTCACATTGGTGTCACACTGGTGTCACATTGGTGTCACACTGGTGTCACACTGGTGTCACATTGGTGTCACATTTGTATCACATTGGTGTCACATTGGTGTCACATTGGTATCACATTGGTGTCACATTGGTATCACATTGGTATCACATTGGCATCACATTGGCATCACATTGGTATCACATTGGTATCACATTGGTGTCACATTGGCATCACATTGGTATCACATTGGTATCACATTGGTGTCACATTGGTATCACATTGGTATCACATTGGCATCATATTGGCATCACATTGGTATCACATTGGTATCACATTGGTATCACATTGGTGTCACATTGGTGTCACATTGGTATCACATTGGTATCACATTGGCGTCACATTGGTGTCACATCGGTATCACATTGGTATTACATTGGTGTCACATTGGTGTCACATTGGTATCACATTGGTATCACATTGGTATCACATTGGTATCACATTGGTATCACATTGGTATCACATTGGTGTCACATGTCCATTTAGCTCCAACTTGATACATTCCTGTTCCAATTCACTCAATGGTGGTTGAGATGGGGAAGTTCTGCACTTCTCTTCTTCTTGTTGGTACTGTAGAAAGAGATGGTCTGTGTTAAAGTCAACAGAAGTGTGTGTGTGTGTGTGTGTGTGTGTGTGTGTGTGTGTGTGTGTGTGTGTGTGTGTGTGTGTGTGTGTGTGTGTGTGTGTGTGTGTGTGTGTGTGTGTGTGTGTGTGTGTGTGTGTGTGTGGGTTGTATTTACCTTTGTAACTTGACAATGACTTTGTTGATCCATCGTGCATCTGGAGTCACACAGACGGTGGCTTTGTCCTTCTTGGTAACGCTGATGAATGAAGGGAGGGATATATATTACAGCGTCACCATGGTTACATATCATACACTGCAGAATTTAACCTATCAGAAAACGTCAATATGAACGTACACATATTTATCAGATGTTATTATGGCTGTAGTGAAATGGTTGTGTTCCCAGCTCCAACAGTGCAGTAATATCTAACAATACACACAAATCTGAGTAAAATAACGGAATAAAGAAATCTCTAAGTATTAGGACGAGCAAAGTCAGAGTCCTGTATATGTAAATGTATGTAGAGATACAGTACCAGTCAAAGGTGTGGACACACCTCCTCATTTCAGGGTTTTTCTTTATTTGTACTATTTTCTAGAATAATAGTGAAGACATCAAAACTATGAAATAACACATATAGAATCATGTAGTAACCCAAAAAGTGTTAAACAAATCAAAATATATTTTATATTTGAGATTGTTCAAAGTAGCCACCCTTTGCCTTGAAAGCTTTTCACACTCTTGGCATTCCTTCGACCTCATGGCTTGGTTTTTGCTCTGACAGGCACTGACAACTGTAGGACCTTTATGTAGACAGCTGTGAGATGTTCCAAATCATGTCTAATCAATTGAATTTACCACAGGTGGACTCCAATCAAGTTGGAGAAACATCTCAAGGATGATCAATGGAAACAGGATGCATCTAAACTCAATGTAGAGTCTCATAGCAAAGTGTCTGAATACTTATGTAAATAAGGTGTTTCTGTTTTTTATATTTAATTCATTTGCTAAAATGTCTAAAAACCTGTTTTCGCTTTGTTATTATGGAGTATTGTGTGTAAATTGATGAGGACAATTTTTTATTTAATCCATTTTAGAAAAAGGCTGTAAACATAATAAAATGTGGAAAAAGCCAAGGGTCTGAATACTTTCTGAATACACTGTATGTATATGTTTACATGTGTGATTGAATGTAGAGTCATTGTGGACAGTATGTGGATAGAATATATAGTATATCTGTAGAATAGGTAGCATATAATAGTATATGTACAGCAATAGTTGAATAGGATGGCCTTGACTAGAAAAATATATTTGTAATCTGTGATTGTCTGGAGTCCCTGCCACATACTGAGTTTCGAAGGGAATTGCTATAGGCTACCACCGCAAATGCCCACATTTATTACAACGTCTTAGACTTGGTTACTAATAGGAACATTGAACTCATCATCAGTGACTAATGACTGGTTTGCATAGCATGCAGTAAAGCGACGATACTGACTAATTAATTTCCCCTCCACCACGACCTATCCCCCACGCTTCTTCCCCCTATGCATTAGAAAACCACAGTTTAGCGCTTCGTTCAAGACCTCGCTGGCTGACTCACATGATCTATGTGTGAAGACAATGACAGCCACCATGGGTTTCAGGTGCGGTTTCCAAGACACAGATGAAGCCTGAACAACAACAACAACAAAGCATGGAGATTCCACTGGGCCAGTGGTTAACAAACAATCGATCGCGATCGACTTCAAGGCATTGCTAGTCGATCACCAAACATTTCTGTAGAAAATCATATGAAAAAGGATTGCGGTTCTTCTTTTTTAAATTTGTGTTGCGCTGTTACCGGCAGGTGCACTTCAGATGCCTTGTGCACCGGGTAGACAAACTGTTCCCATTTTAAACCATTTAATTGGTCAGGAAAGACAAACTCCGCCAAACCGGCAGACAGGAAGATCTGTGGATAAATCAAGTGAGCCAAACTGCGCTGGCCAATCGTACAGCTCAAATCACTGTGCCGACAGCTTCCACGACCCCCAAGCAAAGTTTGATACCAGCCTATGTAAGATTTCATAACTTTTAAAACCATGACCAGAGAGAAATGATCAAAGAATACAGCTGCTGTTTTTTATGAGTGAGTTCATGTTTAAGTTTTCATTCTGCTCTGTCACTGTTTTGATTCAACACTATTACATAATATAAAACATGTTTCTCTCTACTTCCACTCACACTGTAATGAATGAGTAGCCAAGTGTATCGACAGCGCTGTGCTTCTATTATTATTAGCATCTGGTCCTGTCTATTTTAATAGGGAGGGATATTATACTTTCTCTGGTCAGAGGAACAACATGAATTTGTGTCTGAAAGCAGATGTGGTGTGACTCGACTTTAGCCATCAGGTAGAAGACGTTGTCCCCTCTCTCTGGTCAGTCTCACCTCTCTCTGGTCAGTCTCACCTCTCTCTGGTCAGTCTCATCTCTCTCTGGTCAGTCTCACCTCTCTCTGGTCAGTCTCACCTCTCTCTGGTCAGTCTCACCTCTCTCTGGTCAGTCTCACCTCCTCTCTGGTCAGTCTCACCTCTCTCTGGTCAGTCTCATCTCTCTCTGGTCAGTCTCACCTCTCTCTGGTCAGTCTCACCGGGGGAAAGGAAGGATAGAGCAGGACCGTGTGAGGTGGACTTTCTGCTGTTCTGTCCCTCCCTCCGCTGAGACTAATGCGGAGTTCAAAACTATTGGGAACTCTGAAATCTCAGACTTCCAACTTCAGTGTGTTCAAGACAACTGGAAACTGAAAAAAAACGAGACCCGATTATGAAAAACGTTTTGAACGGTCACCTGACTTGAAAATCCAAGTCGGAAACTGGGGCATCTTTCTAGAACTCCAACTTTCCAACCTGAAGGTCGTTGATTTCACGATCTGACCTAGTTTATCTCCCAGAGTTCCTAGTTGTCTTGAAAGCACCATGACAGATGCAGATACCATCAGTCCAGTAAAATAAAAGTCAATTATTTCAATTTCTGCTCAGCTGTGCCTCGCAGGTGCTCCACCAACTGATCTGTTTTTTAATCAAAGCTCGAGTTGTGAAATATAATATTGTCTGAGAATAACAATATTGTCAGGACAGGCATATACACACCTAGAAAAAGGGGTCCAAAAGGGTTGTTCAGCTGTCCCCATAGGAGAACCCTGTTTGGTTCCAGGGAGAACCCTTTTGAGTTCCATGGAGAACCCTTTTGAGTTCCAAGTAGAACCCTCTGTGGAAAGGGTTCTGCATGGAACTCAAAAGGGTTCTACCTGGAAGCAGGAAGGGACTTATTCAAAGGGTTTTCCTATGGGGACAGCTGAAGAACCCTTTTGGGTTCTAGATAGCACCTTTTTTTCTTAGAGTGTAGCCAATATGATGTGATAATGTATTAGGCAAACTGTGACAATGTATTATGTATACTGTAATAATGTATTAGGTATACTGTGATAATGTATTATGTATACTGTAATAATATATTAGGTATACTGTGATAATGTATTTGGTATATTGTGATAATGTATTATGCATACTGTGACAATGTATTATGTACACTGTAATAATGTATTATGTATACTGTAATAATGTATTATGTATACTGTGATAATGTATTATGCATACTGGGATAATGTATTAGGTATACTGTAATAATGTATTATGCATACTGTGATAATGTATTAGGTATACTGTAATAATGTATTATGCATACTGTGATAATGTATTATGTATACTGTGACAATGTATTGTGATAATGTATTACACATACTGGGATAATGTATTTGGTATACTGTGATAATGTATTTGGTATATTGTGATAATGTATTATGCATACTGGGATAATGTATTAGGTATACTGTAATAATGTATTATGCATACTCGGATAATGTATTAGGTATACTGTGAGAATATATTATGCATACTGGGATAATGTATTGTGATAATGTATTACACATACTGGGATAATGTATTAGGTATACTGTAATAATGTATTAGGTATATTGCGATAATGTATTACGCATACTGGGATAATGTATTTGGTATACTGTGATAATGTATTATGCATACTGGGATAATGTATTAGGTATACTGTGATAATGTATTATGCATACTGGGATAATGTATTTGGTATACTGCGATAATGTATTATGCATACTGGGATAATGTATTAGGTATACTGTGAGAATGTATTATGCATACTGGGATAATGTATTAGGTATACTGTAATAATGTATTAGGTATACTGTGATAATGTATTGTGATAATGTATTACACATACTGGGATAATGTATTAGGTATACTGTAATAATGTATTAGGTATATTGTGATAATGTATTACACATACTGGGATAATGTATTAGGCATGCTGTGATCATCTTGACTGGTTGCTAGGTGGTGTTAGTTGACTCACATGATCTCTGTTTGACGACAGTGGGCACCTGGAGGTAGGATCTCTATCCTGTGGAACAGCCTTGGAGAGATGAAAGCAGAGGACGTCCGGATGCAGCGACACTTCTGACATGCAGCACAGCCGTTCATGGGGAATGCTGCAGGGATGAAGACCGGGAAAATTACATACAATAACAATATAGTGTTGTTAGAATTTGGGGTTAAAGGTTAAGGTTTAAGGGATAGAGTTAAAACCTTTTTATCATCACTAAAAGTTGCACTTTGAAACGTGAATGTAACAAAGACAAAACTGATTCTAGATCAGCACTCTTAGGGCTCTATTCAGTCTGTATCATCGCTGAAATGTTACAGATTAAATCAAATCAAAGTTTATTTGTCACATGCACCGAATACAACAGGTGTAGTAGACATTACAGTGAAATGCTGAATACAACAGGTGTAGTAGACCGTACAGTAAAATGCTGAATACAACAGGTGTAGTAGACCTTACAGTGAAATGCTGAATACAACAGGTAGACATTACAGTGAAATGCTGAATACAACAGGTGTGGTAGACCTTACAGTGAAATGCTGAATACAACAGGTGTAGTAGACCGTACAGTAAAATGCTGAATACAACAGGTGTAGTAGACCTTACAGTGAAATGCTGAATACAACAGGTAGACATTACAGTGAAATGCTGAATACAACAGGTGTAGTAAACCTTACAGTGAAATGCTGAATACAACAGGTAGACCTTACAGTGAAATGCTGAATACAACAGGTGTAGTAGACCTTACTGTGAAATGCTGAATACAACAGGTGTAGTAGACCTTACAGTGAAATGCTGAATACAACAGGTAGACCTCACAGTGAAATGCTGAATACAACAGGTGTAGTAGACCTCACCGTGAAATGCTGAATACAACAGGTAGACCTCACAGTGAAATGATGAATACAACAGGTGTAGTAGAACTTACAGTGAAATGCTGAATACAACAGGTGTAGTAGACCTCACAGTGAAATGCTGAATACAACAGGTAGACCTTACTGTGAAATGCTGAATACAACAAGTGTAGTAGACCTTACAGTGAAATGATGAATACAGCAGGTAGACCTCACAGTGAAATGATGAATACAACAGGTGTATTAGACCTTACAGTGAAATGCTGAATACAACAGGTGTAGTAGACCTCACAGTAAAATGCTGAATACAACAGGTGTAGTAGACCTTACAGTGAAATGCTGAATACAACAGGTGTAGTAGACCTGACAGTGAAATGCTGAATACAACAGATTGCGTGATCACAATGTACCGGTAATATCTGATTGAGCCGACATGCAGCGTTTACCGTGAATGCAGTTTCCACTCAGGAACGTTGCCTTTAAATTTCACTCACGCTGCAACGCACAACTTCTGCCATACGGATTGAATACAGACCCTACTCTGAGACACTTAACATTGCAGTGGATTGATTGTGATAATTGGAATTAAATTGTAAAAAAAAATAAACAATAATAGGTTTGGTTTGTTCAAGAGTCAAGTTGAACAGATTCATATATATATATATATATATATATATATATATATATATATATATATATATATATATATATATATATATATATAGATAAAGATGCAATATCTCACCTTGAAGAGCCACGAACCAGCAGAGAGTCAGGGACACCAACAGGTAGTGTGTCTTGAAAGGCATCTTGAGTCTGCGTTGGCTGTGGTCGGCTGGTGTCTACTGAAACTGAATGATGTCTCTGGGTTTATATTGCTGCAAAAAAGGAAGTGTGGGGGAATCCCTCGTCTTTTGGAGGATATAGAAATGTCTATGTATATATTCACTATTTTAACTTTACCCTTCATTTCTTGCCTAGTGATTCTATTGAAATGAAACATGCCATATTGAGAATCTGTCTTGTTACATTGTAAAGAGGATTTTAATGATCTAGTCAAAACATGGTAAACGCTGAGTAGAACAAGTAGAGATTCAGTGGTCAAGATTGGAGAGCATTTAAAAACTGTATTTCTCGTAGACATACAGACAGGTCCATAATTATGGACCTTGATAAAGATGAACAATAAAAGACTGTATAAGATCAATAATACAAACACTGAGCTATATTTTATGCAAAAAAAAGGGGAAATTATATTTTATACTAATACAATTGCTCAGTGAAAGTGATTTTGTTTCATAAGTCATATTTCTTTTCTCTCTCAAAAAGATCGGGGTTAAAATGTCACTGCTGTTTTCAATACCTCACCTTGAGAGGATAATGGCTACTGAGTCTTTTTCTACTATGTTTTATAGGATCTTCTTTTACGCCTCCAACATTAGGTTATGAGAATGAAGGACACATCAGGAGGGATCTGAGACCTGCTACATTAGGTTATGAGAATGGAGAACACATCAGGAGGGATCTTAGACCTGCTACGTTAGGTTATGAGAATGAAGGACACATCAGGAGGGATCTTTGACCTGCTACATTAGGTTATGAGAATGAAGAACACATTAGGAGGGATCTTTGACCTGCTACATTAGGTTATGAGAATGAAGGACACATCAGGAGGGATCTTAGACCTGCTACATTAGGTTATGAGAATGAAGGACACATCAGGAGGGATCTTAGACCTGCTACATTAGGTTATGAGAATGGAGAACACATCAGGAAGGATCTTTGACCTGCTACATTAGGTTATGAGAATGAAGGACACATCAGGAGGGATCTTAGACCTGCTACATTAGGTTATGAGAATGAAGGACACATCAGGAGGGATCTTTAGACCTGCTACATTAGGTTATGAGAATGGAGAACACATCAGGAGGGATCTTAGACCTGCTACATTAGGTTATGAGAATGAAGAACACATCAGGAGGGATCTTAGACCTGCTACGTTAGGTTATGAGAATGGAGAACACATCAGGAGGGATCTTAGACCTGCTACGTTAGGTTATGAGAATGGAGAACACATCAGGAGGGATCTTAGACCTGCTACATTAGGTTATGAGAATGAAGGACACATCAGGAGGGATCTTAGACCTGCTACGTTAGGTTATGAGAATGAAGGACACATCAGGAGGGATCTTTGACCTGCTACATTAGGTTATGAGAATGGAGAACACATCAGGAGGGATCTTAGACCTGCTACATTAGGTTATGAGAATGGAGAACACATCAGGAGGGATCTTAGACCTGCTACGTTAGGTTATGAGAATGGAGAACACATCAGGAGGGATCTTAGACCTGCTACATTAGGTTATGAGAATGAAGAACACATCAGGAGGGATCTTAGACCTGCTACATTAGGTTATGAGAATGAAGGACACATCAGGAGGGATCTTAGATCTGCTACATTAGGTTATGAGAATGAAGGACACATCAGGAGGGATCTTTGACCTGCTACATTAGGTTATGAGAATGAAGGACACATCAGGAGGGATCTTAGACCTGCTACATTAGGTTATGAGAATGAAGGACACATCAGGAGGGATCTTTGACCATTCCTCTATAACAGAGTCTTTCCAGATCCTTGATATCTCTTGTCTGCGCTGATGGACTGCCCTCTTCAATTCAAACCACAGGTTGTCAATGTTGTTCAAGTCTGGAGACTGAGAAGACCTTAATTATAAGATGGGGCTCGGGGAAATACTGCCCCCTTTGGATGAATTGTGTGCCCAAAGTAAACTTTAAAAAAAACTGTCAAAAATTGCTAATATATGCATATAATAATTATTATTGAATAGAAAACACTCTAAAGCTTCTAAAACCGCTCGAATTATGTCTGTATGTAAAGCAGAACTCACAGGGCAGCCATTCTCCCAAACTCTCTCTCTCTCCTAAGAAAGTTGCTCCAACTTTGACGTCATCGCCCCCACCCTTCCCAACCAGCTATGGATCTGGGAACAGTTTCTATTTCTTCAGCACGCTCTCGTCTTTCAATGAGACGTGGAACGGAGAAAATAGCACGAGCTTTGACTGCTTGGCGGGCAAAATACTGAGGTGTCACGAGTTTTCAGGTGCAAGCTCTGTGAAAAGGGTCTTTTTTTCCCAGCTTGGCTGAAGAGAGTTTGTTATGTTTGATTTAATCGCCAATTGTTTTGTACGTTAAAAACATCCTAAAGCTTGATTCTGCACTTAGTTTGACCAGTTTAGTCGACATATAATATGTAACTTTGAAGTTTTGATGCTCAATTTTCGTGATCAGAAGTCCTTTTTGGGGTAATTCACCTGAAGATGTTAGCTTTTGCTAATACAAAGACACACCAACAGCAACCAAACGTTATATTAGGTAAGTATAACTCCTTCCACGGCATTCTTGTCGAAGACCATCAAAGGTAAGGGAATATTTATGTTATAAAATTGTATTTTTGTCGAATCCAACATAGTAGAGAAATAATGCTAATGGCTGAGCGCCGTCTCAGATTATTGAATAGTGAACGAATTCTGTAACGTTAAAAATAAATGTAAACATAATGATGTTTATTGCTGTTATCTGGCGTTAGCTGCCGGAGATATTTATAATTCCTCCGGTCATTTCTGCTGCATTTTTTTAACATGGCTCAATGTAAATGGAGATTTATGGATATAAATTGCATATTATTGAAAAAAACATAAATGTACTGTGTAACATGTGCTATTACTGTCATCTGATGAAGATTTTCAAAAGGTTAGTGAATTATTTTTCTTTTAATCCTGCGTTTGTGATTGTGCTATTTTGCATAGCCATGTGGCTACATATTGTATGTTTTCCTGGTGGTGGTTTAACATTAATATGTGCTATGTTTTCGCTGTAAAACATTTTAAAATTCTGACATGCTGGGTAGATGAACAAGGTGTTTATCTTTCATTTAAGCTATTGGACTTGTTAATGTGTGGAGGTTAAATATTTTTAAGAATATTTTTGCTTTCCCTGCGCCACCGTTTGGGCTGAAGGGGGGGTGTTCCTAGTTGGGAACCTATAGCCCCATCATTAACAAACTGTTCATTTTGTGGTCAATTAACCATTTCTTTGCTGATTTTGATTAGTGCTTGGGGTTATTGTCTTACTGGAAGATTCACTTGTGGCCAAGTTTCAGACTCCTGGAGAGGCAACAAGGTTTTTGGCTGAAATGGCCTGGTACTTGGCAAATTTGATGATGCCGTTGACTGTAACAAGGGCCCCAGGACAAAACAAAAATAATATTTTTGGTCTTCTTTTAAGGTTAGGGTTAAGGTTAGATTTAAAAATCAAAATTTTCAGAAGATAAATGGTAGAAAAAGGCAGAGTTTTTGACTTTGTGGACAAAAAAACAAAAAATAACAAGCAAAATAGTCCCATAACAAATCAAATTCAAATCAAATTTATTTATATAGCCCTTCGTACATCAGCTGATATCTCAAAGTGCTGTACAGAAACCCAGCCTAAAACCCCAAACAGCAAGCAATGCAGGTGTAGAAGCACGGTGGCTAGGAAAAACTCCCTAGAAAAGCCAAAACCTAGGAAGAAACCTAGAGAGGAACCAGGCTATGTGGGGTGGCCAGTCCTCTTCTGGCTGTGCCGGGTAGAGATTATAACAGAACATGGCCAAGATGTTCAAATGTTCATAAATGACCAGCATGGTCGAATAATAATAAGGCAGAACAGTTGAAACTGGAGCAGCAGCACGGCCAGGTGGACTGGGGACAGCAAGGAGTCATCATGTCAAGTAGTCCTGGGGCATGGTCCTAGGGCCGCGGTTCAGTTGAAACTGGAGCAGCAGCACGGCCAGGTGGACTGGGGACAGCAAGGAGTCATCATGTCAGGTAGTCCTGGGGCATGGTCCTAGGGCTCAGGTCCTCCGAGAGAGAGAAGGAGAGAATTAGAGAACGCACACTTAGATTCACACAGGACACCGAATTGGACAGGAGAAGTACTCCAGATATAACAAACTGACCCCAGCCCCCCGACACATAAACTACTGCAGCATAAATACTGGAGGCTGAGACAGGAGGGGTCAGGAGACACTGTGGCCCCACCCGAGGACACCCCCGGACAGGGCCAAACAGGAAGGATATAACCCCACCCACTATGCCAAAGCACAGCCCCCACACCACTGGAGGGATATCTTCAACCACCAACTTACCATCCTGAGACAAAGCTGAGTGTAGCCCGCAAAGATCTCCGCCACGGCACAACCCAAGGGGGGCGCCAACCCAGACAGGATGACCACATCAGTGAATCAACCCACTCAGGTGACGCACCCCCTCCAGGGACGGCATGAGAGAGCCCCAGCAAGCCAGTGACTCAGCCCCTGTAATAGGGTTAGAGGCAGAGAATCCCAGTGGAAAGAGGGGA
This sequence comes from Oncorhynchus masou masou, assembly GCF_036934945.1. Lineage (NCBI taxonomy): Eukaryota > Metazoa > Chordata > Actinopteri > Salmoniformes > Salmonidae > Oncorhynchus > Oncorhynchus masou. The sequence goes on along the minus strand of NC_088212.1, from coordinate 5,811,147 downwards.
ACCGGCCAGGCAGAGACAGCAAGGGTGGTTCGTTGCTCCAGAGCCTTTCCGTTCACCTTCCCACTCCTGGGCCAGACTACACTCAATCATATGACCCACTGAAGAGATGAGTCTTCAGTAAAGACTTAAAGGTTGAGACCGAGTTTGCGTCTCTGACATGGGTAGGCAGACCGTTCCATAAAAATGGAGCTCTATAGGAGAAAGCCCTGCCTCCAGCTGTTTGCTTAGAAATTCTAGGGACAATTAGGAGGCCTGCGTCTTGTGACCGTAGCGTACGTGTAGGTATGTACGGCAGGACCAAATCAGAGAGATAGGTAGGAGCAAGCCCATGCAATGCTTTGTAGGTTAGCAGTAAAACCTTGAAATCAGCCCTTGCTTTGACAGGAAGCCAGTGTAGGGAGGCTAGCACTGGAGTAATATGATCAAATTTTTTGGTTCTAGTCAGGATTCTAGCAGCCGTATTTAGCACTAACTGAAGTTTATTTAGTGCTTTATCCGGGTAGCCGGAAAGTAGAGCATTGCAGTAGTCTAACCTAGAAGTGACAAAAGCATGGATTCATTTTTCTGCATCATTTTTGGACAGAAAGTTTCTGATTTTTGCAATGTTACGTAGATGGAAAAAAGCTGTCCTTGAAATGGTCTTGATATGTTCATCAAAAGAGAGATCAGGGTCCAGAGTAACGCCGAGGTCCTTCACAGTTTTATTTGAGATGACTGTACAACCATTAAGATTAATTGTCAGATTCAACAGAAGATCTCTTTGTTTCTTGGGACCTAGAACAAGCATCTCTGTTTTATCCGAGTTTAAAAGTAGAAAGTTTGCTGCCATCCACTTCCTTATGTCTGAAACACATGCTTCTAGCGAGGGCAATTTTGGGGCTTCACCATGTTTCATTGAAATGTACAGCTGTGTATCATCCGCATAGCAGTGAAAGTTAACATTATGTTTTCGAATAACATCCCCAAGAGGTAAAATATATAGTGAAAACAACAGCGGTCCTAAAACGGAACCTTGAGGAACACCGAAATTTACAGTTGATTTGTCAGAGGACAAACCATCCACAGAGACAAACTGATATCTTTCCGACAGATAAGATCTAAACCAGGCCAGAACTAGTCCGTGTAGACCAATTTGGGTTTCCAATCTCTCCAAAAGAATGTGGTGATCGATGGTATCAAAAGCAGCACTAAGGTCTAGGAGCACGAGGACAGATGCAGAGCCTCGGTCCGATGCCATTAAAATGTCATTTACCACCTTCACAAGTGCCGTCTCAGTGCTATGATGGGGTCTAAAACCAGACTGAAGCATTTCATATACATTGTTTGTCTTCAGGAAGGCAGTGAGTTGCTGAGCAACAGCCTTTTCTAAGATTTTTGAGAGGAATGGAAGATTCGATATAGGCCGATAGTTTTTTATATTTTCTGGGTCAAGGTTTGGCTTTTTCAAGAGAGGCTTTATTACTGCCACTTTTAGTGAGTTTGGTACACATCCGGTGGATAGAGAGCCGTTTATTATGTTCAACATAGGAGGGCCAAGCACAGGAAGCAGCTCTTTCAGTAGTTTAGTTGGAATAGGGTCCAGTAAGCAGCTTGAAGGTTTAGAGGCCATGATTATTTTCATCATTGTGTCAAGAGATATAGTACTAAAACACTTGAGCGTCTCTCTTGATCCTAGGTCCACGCAGAGTTGTGCAGACTCAGGACAACTGAGCTTTGAAGGAATACGCAGATTTAAGGAGGAGTCTGTAATTTGCTTTCTAATAATCATAATTTTTTCCTCAAAGAAGTTCATGAATTTATCACTGCTAAAGTGAAAGTCATCCTCTCTTGGGGAATGCTGCTTTTTAGTTAGCTTTGTGACCGTATCAAAAAGGAATTTTGGATTGTTCTTATTGTCCTCAATTAAGTTAGAAAAATAGGATGATCGAGCAGCAGTAAGGGCTCTTCGGTACTGCACGGTACTGTCTTTCCAAGCTAGACGGAAGACTTCCAGTTTGGTGTGGCGCCATTTCCGTTCCAATTTTCTGGAAGCTTGCTTCAGAGCTCGGGTATTTTCTGTGTACCAGGGAGCTAGTTTCTTATGAGAAATGTTTTTAGTTTTTAGGGGTGCAACTGCATCTAGGGTATTGCGCAAGGTTAAATTGAGTTCCTCAGTTAGGTGGTTAACTGATTTTTGTCCTCTGGTGTCATTGGGTAGACAGAGGGAATCTGGAAGGACATCAAGGAATCTTTGTGTTGTCTGTGAATTTATAGCACGACTTTTGATGATCCTTGGTTGGGGTCTGAGCAGATTATTTGTTGCAATTGCAAACGTAATAAAATGGTGGTCCGATAGTCCTGGATTATGAGGAAAAACATTAAGATCCACAACATTTATTCCATGGGACAAAACTAGGTCCAGCGTATGACTGTGACAGTGAGTGGGTCCAGAGACATGTTGGACAAAACCCACTGAGTCGATGATGGCTCCGAAAGCCTTTTGGAGTGGGTCTGTGGACTTTTCCATGTGAATATTAAAGTCACCAAAGATTAGAATATTATCTGCTATGACTACAAGGTCCGATAGGAATTCAGGGAACTCAGTGAGGAACGCTGTATATGACCCAGGAGGCCTGTAAACAGTAGCTATAAAAAGTGATTGAGTAGGCTGCATAGATTTCATGACTAGAAGCTCAAAAGACGAAAACGTCATTTTTTTTTTTTTTTTTGTAAATTGAAATTTGCTATCGTAAATGTTAGCAACACCTCCGCCTTTGCGGGATGCACGGGGATATGGTCACTAGTGTAGCCAGGAGGTGAGGCCTCATTTAACACAGTAAATTCATCAGGCTTAAGCCATGTTTCAGTCAGGCCAATCACATCAAGATTATGATCAGTGATTAGTTCATTGACTATAATTGCCTTTGAAGTAAGGGATCTAACATTAAGTAGCCCTATTCTGAGATGTGAGGTATCATGATCTCTTTCAATAATGACAGGAATGGAGGTGGTCTTTATCCTAGTGAGATTGCTAAGGCGAACACCGCCATGTTTAGTTTTGCGCAACCTAGGTCGAGGCACAGACACGGTCTCAATGGTGATAGCTGAGCTGACTACACTGACTATGCTAGTGGCAGACTCCACTATGCTGGCAGGCTGGCTAACAGCCTGCTGCCTGGCCTGCACCCTATTTCATTGTGGAGCTAGAGGAGTTAGAGCCCTGTCTATGTTGGTAGATAAGATGAGAGCACCCCTCCAGCTAGGATGGAGTCCGTCACTCCTCAGCAGGTCAGGCTTGGTCCTGTTTGTGGGTGAGTCCCAAAAAGAGGGCCAATTATCTACAAATTCTAACTTTTCGGAAGATCCTCCACCATATTTTACAGTTGGTATGAGGCTCCTTTTTAATGACATCCAACAAATGTAAACACCTGCAGTTTGATATACGGAAACGGGCGCCATCGGAACCTGTACTATGTTCAGATGACATGAAAATAAAGCTACTTTGTTTCTTCTCATCTTTATCAAGGCTGATAGCTCCATATCACTTGTGTTCTTTTCCCTATCAGAATCACTCAGCCACACATTCATCAAGGCTGATAGCTCCATATCACTTGTGTTCTTTTCCCTATCAGAATCACTCAGCCACACATTTATCAAGGCTGATAGCTCCATATCACTTGTGTTCTTTTCCCTATCAGAATCACTCAGCCACACATTTATCAAGGCTGATAGCTCCATATCACTTGTGTTCAATATAGATTCATTTCACTTGATCGGGTGCAAGGAACCCAGAATAAGGAACTGAAAATTCCAACAAGCATTAAGATGCCAGACAATGTTTTTTCTATTAGCAGACTGATGGAAAGAGCTCTCTACTGGCCGTGGACTGTCTGGTGAAGATCACATCTAATTTTACATTGTGGTCATTTATCCTTTATCAGACGCTCTTATTCAGAGCGACTTACATATAAGGCTTGTTCCCATTGGCAGTTTGAAATGACTCAAATCCACATTTTTTGCATATCTGATTCTAATCTGTTTTTCCTGCAGTCTGAACAGCAAAAAGCACATGGAATTGGACATTTCTAGTCACATATCAAGCCACCTTTATAGGTGGTTTTAAGTCAGATACAAATCTGATTCCTGGCAATGTGACTTGTGTCTGAACTGTCAAATCTGATTTATTTGCCCTCAAGTGGTTTTTAGGCTGTTGTTTGGCATATCTTGTTGCTTCCTAGCTACTCTGTTTACAGTTTGACAAGAACATGAGAGAGCTAACTAGCTTGTTAGTTGTTTACAAACAAATGAGTGAATGTGGTAGAAAGGTAAACAGCTAGCAAGTTGACTGCTGTGGCTAGCTAGTTGACTGTTGTGGCTAGCTAGTTGACTGCTGTGGCTAGCTAATTGACTGGTGTGACTAGCTAGCTGACTGCTGTGGCTAGCTAGTTGACTGTTGTGGCTAGCTAGTTGACTACTGTGATTAGCTAGTTGACTACTGTGATTAGCTAGTTGACTGCTGTGATTAGCTAGTTGACTGCTGTGGCTAGCTAGTTGACTACTGTGATTAGCTAGTTGACTGCTGTGGCTAGCTAGTTGACTGTTGTGGCTAAGTAGTTGACTGCTGTGGCTAGCTAGTTGACTACTGTGATTAGCTAGTTGACTACTGTGATTAGCTAGTTGACTGCTGTGATTAGCTAGTTGACTGCTGTGGCTAGCTAGTTGACTGTTGTGGCTAAGTAGTTGACTACTGTGATTAGCTAGTTGACTGCTGTGATTAGCTAGTTGACTGCTGTAGCTAGCTAGTTGACTACTGTGATTAGCTAGTTGACTGCTGTGGCTAGCTAGTTGACTGCTGTGGCTAGCTAGTTGACTACTGTGATTAGCTAGTTGACTGCTGTGATTAGCTAGTTGAATGTTGTGGCTAGCTAATTGACTACTGTGTATGTGGGAAACATCCCTGGCAGGCATTCAACTAGGCCTAAATTTAGCAGGGAGAACAACGACTTCCAGTTGTCCATTTTCAAAAATGCAGAATTAGTTGCAGGAAGAAAAACACACTGAAGTAATTAGTCTCCTTGGAATTCCCATTCATCAAACATAGCAAGATGTTTCACATTTCGTAAGACTTGTTTGTGGTAAGCATGTATCTCTTCTTATTATCATCGAATAACAATCATTTTAATTTTTTTATTTTAATTGAACCTTTGTTTAACCAGGTAGACAAGTTGAGAACAAGTTCTCATTTACAACTGTGACCTGGCCAAGATAAAGCAAAGCAGTGCGACACAAACAACACAGAGTTACACAATAAACAAACGTACAGTCATGGGTAGAATAACATGGGTTGAATAACATGGGTATAATAACATGGGTAGAATAACATGGGTTGAATAACATGGGTATAATAACATGGGTTGAACGACATGGGTAGAATAACATTAATTACATGGGTAGAATAACATTAATGACATGGGTAGAATAACATGGGTAGAATAACATGGGTAGATTAGCATTAATAACATGGGTATAATATAACATGGGTAGAATAACATGGGTAGAATAACATATGTCCTATAATAAAGGCTATTATGGTCAGATAAAATAGGATTAGATGAAGGCTTATACAAGTTTATAACAAAGTAATAATGTAATAGTAGCTGTGTTAGTATTACTATATTACCATACGTTAATAGTCCCAGACTGACAGTGGGTCTAGTAGATAGGAGGCCTATTAGATCAGTACCATCACTATAAAACAGGGTTTTATGGCTTTGCAGAACCAAAAAAACTCCAAATGGACCAAAGGAGGAAGAAAGCACAGCATTTCACTTCCTGGATTTCACTTTCCCCTCTGAACCAGAATAGAAAGTTAGGCAATATAATGAACCTGAACAGCGTGTGGGTAAACCACATGCAGCCAGCCCATGTCTGTGCCACCTTCTATGATCTGAGTATGATGAGCATGGTGGGTCAGTGGAAACCTGGGGTGTATTCACGACCCCTCAAACCCACACGGAAACCAGCAGAAGCAAACTGAAGGAAACGGGGAGGGACCAACATGAATTTGTCCAAAAGAAACTTTAATTTTTATTGAAAAGCATGTTTTTGTTCAAAGTTAATGGTTTCCGTTACAAACTGTTTGTTACATTTTTGTTCTGAATGAATAGACCTCTGGGTGTTAAGACCAGTGTCTCCCAATCCTGGTTCTGGAAACCCAAAGGGGAGCACTCACACACCTGATTCAAATCAAAGGTTTGGTGATGACTTGATTAGTTGTATCAAGTCTGACACGAAAACAGCACAAACTGTTATATAGACCTGAAAACACTGTTATATAGACATTATAACACTGTTATATAGACATTATAACACTGTTATATAGATATTATAACACTGTTATATAGACATTATAACACTGTTATATAGACCTGATAACACTGTTATATAGACATTATAACACTGTTATATAGACATAACACTGTTATATAGACATTATAACACTGTTATATAGACATTATAACACTGTTATATAGACCTTACAACACTGTTATATAGACATTATAACACTGTTATATAGACATAACACTGTTATATAGACATTATAACACTGTTATATAGACATTATAACACTGTTATATAGATATTATAACACTGTTATATAGACATAACACTGTTATATAGACATTATAACACTGTTATATAGACATTATAACACTGTTATATAGATATTATAACACTGTTATATAGACATTATAACACTGTTATATAGATATTATAACACTGTTATATAGACATTATAACACTGTTATATAGACATTACAACACTGTTATATAGACATTACACTGTTATATAGACATTACACTGTTATATAGACATTATAACACTGTTATATAGACATAACACTGTTATATAGACCTGATAACACTGTTATATAGACATTATAACACTGTTATATAGACATAACACTGTTATATAGATATTATAACACTGTTATATAGACATTACAACACTGTTATATAGACATTATAACACTGTTATATAGACATTACACTGTTATATAGACATAACACTGTTATATAGACCTGATAGCACTGTTATATAGACATTACACTGTTATATAGACATTACACTGTTATATAGACATTACACTGTTATATAGACATTACACGGTTATATAGACATTATAACACTGTTATATAGACCTTACAACACTGTTATATAGACATTACAACACTGTTATATAGACATTATAACACTGTTATATAGACATTATAACACTGTTATATAGACATTATAACACTGTTATATAGACATTATAACACTGTTATATAGATATTATAACACTGTTATATAGACATTATAACACTGTTATATAGACATTATAACACTGTTATATAGACATTATAACACTGTTATATAGACATTACACTGTTATATAGACATTATAACACTGTTATATAGACATTACACTGTTATATAGACCTGATAACACTGTTATATAAATCAAATCAAATCAAATTGTATTTGTCACATACACATGGTTAGCAGATGTTAATGCGAGTGTAGCGAAATGCTTGTGCCTCTAGTTCCGACAGTGCAGTAATAACCAACAAGTAATCTAACTAACAATTCCTAAACTACTGTCTTATACACAGTGTAAGGGGATAAAGAATATGTACATAAGGATATATGAATGAGTGATGGTACAGAGCAGCATAGGCAAGATACAGTAGTGTGTATCGAGTACAGTATATACATATGAGATGAATATGTAAACAAAGTGGCATAGTTAAAGTGGCTAGTGATACATGTATTACATAAGGATGCAGTCGATGATATAGAGTACAGTATATATGTATGCATATGAGAAGAATAATGTAGGGTAAGTAACATTATATAAGGTAGCATTGTTTAAAGTGGCTAGTGATATATTTACATCATTTCCCATCAATTCCTATTATTAAAGTGGCTGGAGTTGAGTCAGTGTCAGTGTGTTGGCAGCAGCCACTCAATGTTAGTGGTGGCTGTTTAACAGTCTGATGGCCTTGAGATAGAAGCTGTTTTTCAGTCTCTCGGTCCCAGCTTTGATGCACCTGTACTGACCTCGCCTTCTGGATGATAGCGGGGTGAACAGGCAGTGGCTCGGGTGGTTGGTGTCCTTGATGATCTTTATGGCCTTCCTGTAACATCGGGTGGTGTAGGTGTCCTGGAGGGCAGGTAGTTTGCCCCCGGTGATGCGTTGTGCAGACCTCAATACCCTCTGGAGAGCCTTACGGTTGAGGGCGGAGCAGTTGCCGTACCAGGCGGTGATACAGCCCGCCAGGATGCTCTCGATTGTGCATCTGTAGAAGTTTGTGAGTGCTTTTGGTGACAAGCCAAATTTCTTCAGCCTCCTGAGGTTGAAGAGGCGCTGCTGCGCCTTCTTCACGATGCTGTCTGTGTGAGTGGACCAATTCAGTTTGTCTGTGATGTGTATGCCGAGGAACTTAAAACTTGTTACTCTCTCCACTACTGTTCCATCGATGTGGATAGGAGGGTGTTCCCTCTGCTGTTTCCTGAAGTCCACAATCATCTCCTTAGTTTTGTTGACGTTGAGTGTGAGGTTATTTTCCTGACACCACACTCTGAGGGCCCTCACCTCCTCCCTGTAGGCCGTCTCGTCGTTGTTGGTAATCAAGCCTACCACTGTTGTGTCGTCCGCAAACTTGATGATTGAGTTGGAGGCGTGCGTGGCCATGCAGTCGTGGGTGAACAGGGAGTACAGGAGAGGGCTCAGAATGCACCCTTGTGGGGCCCCAGTGTTGAGGATCAGCGGGGAGGAGATGTTGTTACCTACCCTCACCACCTGGGTGCGGCCCGTCAGGAAGTCCAGTACCCAGTTGCACAGGGCGGGGTCGAGACCCAGGGTCTCGAGCTTGATGACGAGCTTGGAGGGTACTATGGTGTTGAATGCCGAGCTGTAGTCGATGAACAGCATTCTCACATAGGTATTCCTCTTGTCCAGATGGGTTAGGGCAGTGTGCAGTGTGGTTGAGATTGCATCGTCTGTGGACCTATTTGGGCGGTAAGCAAATTGGAGTGGGTCTAGGGTGTCAGGCAGGGTGAAGGTGATATGGTCCTTGACTAGTCTCTCAAAGCACTTCATGATGACGGAAGTGAGTGCTACGGGGCGGTAGTCGTTTAGCTCAGTTACCTTAGCTTTCTTGGGAACAGGAACAATGGTGGCCCTCTTGAAGCATGTGGGAACAGCAGACTGGGATAGGGATTGATTGAATATGTCCGTAAACACACCAGCCAGCTGGTCTGCGCATACTCTGAGGGCGCGGCTGGGGATGCCGTCTGGGCCTGCAGCCTTGCGAGGATTAACACGTTTAAATGTTTTACTCACCTCGGCTGCAGTGAAGGAGAGACCGCATGTTTCTTTTACAGGCCGTGTCAGTGGCACTGTATTGTCCTCAAAGCGGGCAAAAAAGTTATTTAGTCTGCCTGGGAGCAAGACATCCTGGTCCGTGACTGGGCTGGATTTCTTCCTGTAGTCCGTGATTGACTGTAGACCCTGCCACATGCCTCTTGTGTCTGAGCCGTTGAATTGAGATTCTACTTTGTCTCTGTACTGACGCTTAGCTTGTTTGATAGCCTTACGGAGGGAATAGCTGCACTGTTTGTATTCAGTCATGTTACCAGACACCTTGCCCTGATTGAAAGCAGTGGTTCGCACTTTCAGTTTCACGCGAATGCTGCCATCAATCCACGGTTTCAGGTTAGGGAATGTTTTGATCGTTGCTATGGGAACAACATCTTCAATGCACGTTCTAATGAACTCGCACACCGAATCAGCGTATTCGTCAATGTTGTTATCTGACGCAATACGAAACATGTCCCAGTCCACGTGATGGAAGCAGTCTTGGAGTGTGGAGTCAGCTTGGTCGGACCAGCGTTGGACAGACCTCAGCGTGGGAGCTTCTTTTTTAATTTTTTTTCTGTAGGCAGGTATCAGCAAAATGGAGTCGTGGTCAGCTTTTCCGAAAGGGGGGCGGGGCAAGGCCTTATATGCGTCGCGGAAGTTAGAGTAACAGTGATCCAAGGTTTTTCCACCCCTGGTTGCGCAATCGATATGCTGATAAAATTTAGGGAGTCTTGTTTTCAGATTAGCCTTGTTAAAATCCCCAGCAACAATGAATGCAGCCTCCGGATAAATGGTTTCCAGTTTGCAAAGAGTTAAATAAAGTTCGTTCAGAGCCATCGATGTGCCTGCTTGGGGGGGGGGATATATACGGCTGTGATTATAATCGAAGAGAATTCTCTTGGTAGATAATGCGGTCTACATTTGATTGTGAGGAATTCTAAATCAGGTGAACAGAAGGATTTGAGTTCCTGTATGTTTCTTTCATCGCACCATGCCTCGTTAGCCATAAGGCATACGCCCCCGCCCTTCTTCTTACCAGAAAGGCGTTTGTTTCTGTCGGCGCGATGCGTGGAGAAGCCAACTGGCTGCACCGACTCCGATAGCGTCTCTCCAGTGAGCCATGTTTCCGTGAAGTACAGAACGTTACAGTCTCTGATGTCCCTCTGGAATGCTACCCTTGCTCGGATTTCATCAACCTTGTTGTCAAGAGACTGGACATTGGCAAGAAGAATGCTAGGAAGTGGTGCACGGTGTGCCCGTCTCCGTAGTCTGACCAGAAGACCGCCTCGTTACCCTCTTTTTCGGAGTCGTTTTTGGGTCGCTGCATGCGATCCATTCCGTTGTCCTGTTTGTAAGGCAGAACACAGGATCCGCGTCGCGAAAAACATATTCATGGTCGTACTGATGGTGATTTGACGCTGATCTTATATACAGTAGTTCTTCTCGACTGTATGTAATGAAACCTAAGATGACCTGGGGTACTAATGTAAGAAATAACACGTAAAAAAAAAAAAAAAACTGCATAGTTTCCTAGGAACGCAAAGCGAGGCGGCCATCTCTGTCGGCGCCGGAGACCTGATAACACTGTTATATAGACCTGATAACACTGTTATATAGACATTACACTGTTATATAGACATTATAAGACTAACTGTGAGAATCACACTGTTTCATTCAGTGGAAACTATTGCAGCTCATACTGTAACTATCATGCATGTTGGTCCCAGTAGTTTCCTCTGGAAATGATGAGTGTGGACCTAATCTCATCTGTTTCATACGGTTGGCTGCTGCCGGCTCCCACACTAAAGGACTGTTAGCAGGCTCCCACACTAAAGGACTGTTAGCAGGCTCCCACACTAAAGGACTGTTAGCAGGCTCCCACACTAAAGGACTGTTAGCAGGCTCCCACACTAAAGGACTGTTAGCAGGCTCCCACACTAAAGGACTGTTAGCAGGCTCCCACACTAAAGGACTGTTAGCAGGCTCCCACACTAAAGGACTGTTAGCAGGCTCCCACACTAAAGGACTGTTAGCAGGCTCCCACACTAAAGGACTGTTAGCAGGCTCCCACACTAAAGGACTGTTAGCAGGCTCCCACACTAAAGGACTGTTAGCAGGCTCCCACACTAAAGGACTGTTAGCAGGCTCCCACACTAAAGGACTGTTAGCAGGCTCCCACACTAAAGGACTTTTAGCAGGCTCCCACAATAAAGGACTGTTAGCAGGCTCCCACACTAAAGGACTGTTAGCAGGCTCCCACACTAAAGGACTGTTAGCAGGCTCCCACACTAAAGGACTGTTAGCAGGCTCCCACACTAAAGGACTGTTAGCAGGCTCCCACACTAAAGGACTTGTAGCAGGCTCCCACACTAAAGGACTGTTAGCAGGCTCCCACACTAAAGGACTGTTAGCAGGCTCCCACACTAAAGGACTGTTAGCAGGCTCCCACACTAAAGGCAGGCTCCCACACTAAAGGACTGTTAGCAGGCTCCCACACTAAAGGACTGTTAGCAGGCTCCCACACTAAAGGACTGTTAGCAGGCTCCCACACTAAAGGACTGTTAGCAGGCTCCCACACTAAAGGACTGTTAGCAGGCTCCCACACTAAAGGACTGTTAGCAGGCTCCCACACTAAAGGACAGTTAGCAGGCTCCCACACTAAAGGACTGTTAGCAGGCTCCCACACTAAAGGACTGTTAGCAGACTCCCACACTAAAGGACTGTTAGCAGTCTCCCACACTAAAGGACTGTTAGCAGGCTCCCACACTAAAGGACTGTTAGCAGGCTCCCACACTAAAGGACTGTGAGCAGACTCCCACACTAAAGGACTGTTAGCAGGCTCCCACACTAAAGGACAGTTAGCAGACTCCCACACTAAAGGACTGTTAGCAGGCTCCCACACTAAAGGACTGTTAGCAGGCTCCCACACTAAAGGACTGTGAGCAGACTCCCACACTAAAGGACTGTTAGCAGGCTCCCACACTAAAGGACAGTTAGCAGACTCCCACACTAAAGGACTGCTAGCAGGCTCCCACACTAAAGGACTGTTAGCAGGCTCCCACACTAAAGGACTGTTAGCAGGCTCCCACACTAAAGGACAGTTAGCAGACTCCCACACTAAAGGACTGTTAGCAGGCTCCCACACTAAAGGACTGTTAGCAGACTCCCACACTAAAAGACTGTTAGCAGGCTCCCACACTAAAGGACTGTTAGCAGGCTCCCACACTAAAGGACTGTTAGCAGGCTCCCACACTAAAGGACTGTTAGCAGGCTCCCACACTGAAGGACTGTTAGCAGGCTCCCACACTGAAGGACTGTTAGCAGACTCCCACACTAAAGGACTGTTAGCAGGCTCCCACACTAAAGGACAGTTAGCAGGCTCCCACACTAAAGGACTGTTAGCAGGCTCCCACACTAAAGGACTGTTAGCAGACTCCCACACTAAACGACTGTTAGCAGGCTCCCACACTAAAGGACTGTTAGCAGGCTCCCACACTAAAGGACTGTTAGCAGACTCCCACACTAAAGGACAGTTAGCAGACTCCCACACTAAAGGACTGTTAGCAGGCTCCCACACTAAAGGACTGTTAGCAGACTCCCACACTAAAAGACTGTTAGCAGGCTCCCACACTAAAGGACTGTTAGCAGGCTCCCACACTAAAGGACTGTTAGCAGGCTCCCACACTAAAGGACTGTTAGCAGGCTCCCACACTGAAGGACTGTTAGCAGGCTCCCACACTGAAGGACTGTTAGCAGGCTCCCACACTAAAGGACTGTTAGCAGGCTCCCACACTAAAGGACAGTTAGCAGGCTCCCACACTAAAGGACTGTTAGCAGGCTCCCACACTAAAGGACTGTTAGCAGACTCCCACACTAAACGACTGTTAGCAGGCTCCCACACTAAAGGACTGTTAGCAGGCTCCCACACTAAAGGACTGTTAGCAGACTCCCACACTAAAGGACTGTTAGCAGACTCCCACACTAAAGGACTGTTAGCAGACTCCCACACTAAAGGACTGTTAGCAGGCTCCCACACTAAAGGACTGTTAGCAGGCTCCCACACTAAAGGATTGTTAGCAGGCTCCCACACTAAAGGACAGTTAGCAGACTCCCACACTAAAGGACTGTTAGCAGGCTCCCACACTAAAGGACTGTTAGCAGACTCCCACACTAAAGGACTGTTAGCAGACTCCCACACTAAAGGACTGTTAGCAGACTCCCACACTAAAGGACTGTTAGCAGGCTCCCACACTAAAGGACTGTTAGCAGGCTCCCACACTAAAGGACTGTTAGCAGACTCCAACACTAAAGGACTGTTAGCAGACTCCCACACTAAAGGACTGTTAGCAGACTCCCACACTAAAGGACTGTTAGCAGACTCACACACTGAAGGGCTGTTAGCAGGCTCCCACACTAAAGGGCTGTTAGCAGACTCCCACACTAAAGGACTGTTAGCAGACTCCCACACTAAAGGACTGTTAGCAGACTCCCACACTAAAGGCCTGTTAGCAGACTCCCACACTAAAGGACTGTTAGCAGGCTCCCACACTAAAGGACTGTTAGCAGGCTCCCACACTAAAGGACTGTTAGCAGACTCCAACACTAAAGGACTGTTAGCAGACTCCCACACTAAAGGACTGTTAGCAGACTCCCACACTAAAGGACTGTTAGCAGACTCACACACTGAAGGGCTGTTAGCAGGCTCCCACACTAAAGGGCTGTTAGCAGACTCCCACACTAAAGGACTGTTAGCAGACTCCCACACTGAAGGACTGTTAGCAGGCTCCCACACTAAAGGACTGTTAGCAGACTCCCACACTAAAGGGCTGTTAGCAGACTCCCACACTAAAGAACTGTTAGCAGACACTCTTATCCAGAGAGACTTACAGTTTAGTGTGTTCATCTGAAGATAGCAAGGTGGGACAAGTTCGACCTACCGGAACCAACAAGTTCCCCGCACTTTGACATTTCAACGTTGGCGTGCTTCTGCCTGGTTTGTTAGGCTGATATAGTTACAGCTTCGTCATTTAGCACATCCAACAGATTTAGCAGATTTTTATCCAGAGGGACTCACAGGAGCAGATTAGGGTGAAGTGCTTTGCTCAATGGAACATCGAACGCTTTTTCAACTAGTCTGCTCAGGGATTCGAAACCAGAGACCTTGACACTCACTGGCCCAACACTCTTAACCACTAGACCACCCGTAATGACAAGAGGAAGTTCAGAGTGGAAATGATGTGTGTTGAATGGCCGCAGACCAGAGGCAGCAGGCCTTTTCAGTAAAAATATCACTATCCTGGGCACTGCCTCTGTTTGATGAGTTGAGCAAAACGCTTATTTTTTTTGTGACCATCAGTATGGCTTTGAAACCAAACTGAAGTTCATTTTGTGCTGTGGTATTAGTGATGGTGAGGCTGATCTGTGGTCTTAGTGATGTTTAAGTGGGATGCTGTAGTTTTGCAAATTGTTATTTATTTTTCTTTGATATTTTGCTATATTCTATTGTTATGTTGTTCAGATTGTATTCGTTTTTAATTGTTACATTTATATACATTTTGTTTATATACATTAAAAAGTTATACTTGAAATGCAAATGTTTAATAGCATGGGTGTGGTAGAATGCATTTTTAAATACATTGCAGTTAAGGTAGAGTATGATTTAATTTAATCATTTAATTAGAATTGTTTTAACACCAATCATAGTCAAACTATCGCAAAATGTTAGACTTGAAAAAATACAAAACATATATTTAATAAAGAGCTCTTTGGGGTCAAAAAGAGCCGGACTGCCAACAACAGCAGCCCCCGAAATCATGTCTGACTTTCTGATTTGTAAATTCCCTGCAGTTCCCAACATTGACCAGCAGGTGGTAATGATACTCTCTTCTCAGACAGTAAATGATATATAATTAAAGATTATCACTACCATCGGCTGGCTGGATCGGTCTTCTGATTTGAACACTGTTCGACACACTGCTAACATTATGCCAAACCTTAAACCTAAATTAAGATCAGAAACGTACATTTTTGTTTTCATGACATTTTATGATAGGCCTGTAGACAATTTAGACTTTGTGGCGGGTTTTCTAATAACTAGAGAGGCTGGGGGGGAGGAGTTTACTCCAAATACCTGAGCAAAGGTGAAAGTGAAAGGTGTGTCTCAGTATAGGACTGAGGTGTCGATTGTTCTGTAAAAACGTGTAGATATGCACATATAGAGACTATTAGAGTGGTTATGGATTTAAATCAACTATTTTGAATGTGAAGTGGAGGACGTGAAGACCAGTAAAGGTAAGAGGAGATCTCAGTATATTTCACTTTCCAAACGAGACACAACAGTCCTGTTTTAAAACAATGAGGACTGGAGAAAGAATAAGGGATGTTTGTATCTGTGTGATTGAGCAAAAGAGAGAATTTGATGAATGGTAATGATGTAAATATGAATGTTTTCTCTTTTTATTGAGAAATGAGCCACACACCCCACCTTCTTCCCGGCTGTATGTAATAACACACTAAAATGTCTGGCTGACAATGTAAGAAATAACACTGGAATGTTGCCTCTGGGCCAGAATCACTTCCGCCTTCTCTATCGGCGCCATTTTATATATTGACGACGTCCCTCCTGGCTCGCTCATTAATGTCTTAATCTAAATTACTGATTGTCTCTTATCCGCTTGTCTTCCCCTTATGCCATAGTTTGTTCATCTCAATTAACAGTAGAAACCACATTTGTTTATGCAAGTCATCCATATCAGCTATGTTTTTTTAAGCAGTAAATGAGGCTTAATGAACTGTTTCACTGAATGGGGCTCAATGAGAAATAGTTCATGACAAATCACCAGTAACCTTCTGAGACGACATGGTAATATTGTCTAGATAGAGAACGACAGATCAGCTGTAAACAAGCAGGGCAGGTGGTAATACGGGCAATTAACTTAAAAACAAACAGTTGAAATCAAATGCAGCTTTAAATATCTACCTGTAAAACATAAGATCGAGCATCACTTGTATATTTTGTACTCAAAATAAAAAACATGACAAAATAAATCTATAACATTTACATTGAATTCAGTTGCAGAAAAGCCACCTATTGTAGTGATTTGCTGCTATACTGAACATCTACAGCTGGGTCAGAACATACTGGTTTGGGTTTGAGGATGAACAGGGTAAAACACTGTTGCCAGGGGCGACCACATGACACAGCATTGTGCCTTTTGTGAAAAGTAAAGTCTTGATTAACTTAAGGTGCTGACATGGATACTGTCTGTAAGTCCCCAGATTGTAATGGTTTTAACCCAAACTCAGTCTATACCCCCAGCCCTGTCCCCTACAAACCCTAACCCAAACTCAGTCTATAACCCCAGCCCTGTCCCCTGTCCCCTACACACCCTAACCCAAACTCAGTCTATACCCCCAGCCCTGTCCCCTACACACCCTAACCCAAACTCAGTCTATACCCCCAGCCCTGTCCCCTTCACACCCTAACCCAAACTCAACGTTTACCCCCAGCCCTGTCCCCTGTCCCCTACACACCCTAACCCAAACTCAGCCTTTACCCCCAGCCCTGTCCCCTGTCCCCTACACACCCTAACCCAAACTCAGTCTATACCCCCAGCCCTGTCCCCTACACACCCTAACCCAAACTCAGTCTATACCCCCAGCCCTGTCCCCTTCACACCCTAACCCAAACTCAACGTTTACCCCCAGCCCTGTCCCCTGTCCCCTACACACCCTAACCCAAACTCAGCCTTTACCCCCAGCCCTGTCCCCTGTCCCCTACACACCCTAACCCAAACTCAGCCTTTACCCCCAGCCCTGTCCCTTGTCCCCTGTTCACCCTAACCCAAACTCAGCCTTTACCCCCAGCCCTGTCCCTTGTCCCCTACACACCCTAACCCAAACTCAGCCTTTACCCCCAGCCTCCTAAATTGTATGTCTGACTTTCTGATTTGTAAATTCCCTGCAGTTCCCAACATTGACCAGCAGGTGGTAATGATACTCTCTTCTCAGACAGTAAATGACCACCAGTCAGCTACAGTTATTTTGTTCGGAGGGGATGGAAAATCATTGAGACTATTTGTCATGGAAGCAATTTCCCTCATTTACTCATGTGAATGTGTCCAAAGAGATAAGAGAAGCTAATATTGATAGACACTGTTAAATCTTTACAGCTCAGGATAATATGACTATAATTAAAGATCATCACTACCATCTGCTGGCTGGATCGGTCTTCTGATTTGAACCCTATTCTACACACTGCAAACCGTATGCCAAACCTTAAACCTAAATTAAGATCAGAAATGCACATTTTTGTTTTCATTACATTTTATGATAGGCCTGTAGACAATTTAGACTTTGTGACTGGGTTTTCTAATAACTAGAGAGGCTGGGGGGGAGGAGTTTACTCCAAATACCTGAGCAAATGTGAAAGTGAAAGTTGTGTCTCAGTATAGGACTGAGGTGTAGATATGCACATATAGAGAATTTGATGGAAGGCAATGATGTAAATATGAATGTTTTCTCTTTTTATTGCAGTTAAAATGGCAGAGTCCAGAGTTCATAGTAAGTCAACATGCTATAATTAATGATGAACTTTTCTTTCATCTATCTGGGAGAACAGAACTAAACCAACTATTGAAAAGGAAATGTGTTTGTGGTTTTATTTGTCTTTATGTGTAAATGTGTGTCTGGATGAAATGTGTTTGTAACATGAGGAGTTGTAGCTGAGTTTGTGTCTGTGAGAAACAGCTCAAGTTCAAGTTGAATGCAGCGGTCTAAGGCACTGCATCTCAGTGTGTCTCAGTGTGAGAGGTGTCAATTCCAGGCTGTATCACAACTTCCCATGATTGGGTGTCCCGTAGGGCGGAGCACAATTCATCAGGTAGAGATACTGGTGTGCAAAAGAGCAGAAAAGTAAATAAATAAAAACAGTATGGGGATGAGGTAGGTAAATTGGGTGGGCTATTTACCGATGGACTATGTACAGCTGCAGCAATCGGTTAGCTGCTCAGATAGCAGATGTTTAAAGTTGGTGAGGGAGATAAAAGTCTCAACTAGCTTGTGTCAACGAGCTTGTGTCTGTGAGTTTGTGTCTGTGAGAAACAGCTCTACTGCTCCACAGTGACCTCTCCCTCCAAACATCTCTTTATTATAGAACCCATTTAATCTAGTCGGACACAATATGGAAGAAAATCAACCTTTTGTACGTTACTGGCTCTAGAAAGTTAAAGTTGTACATTTCAACAAATAAGTTGGTCTCCTGAGTGGAGCAGCAATCTATGTTTTTTTACCTTTATTTAACTAGGCAAATCAGTTAAGAACAAATTCTTATTTTCAATGACGGTCTAGGAACAGTGGGTTAACTGCCTGTTCAGAGACAGGACGACAGATTTGTACCTTGTCAGCTCAGGGATTTGAACTTGCAACCTTTCGATTGCTAGTCCAACTCTCTAACCACTAGGCTACCCTGCCGCCACAATGGTGCTGTGTCTCAGTGTGAGAGGCGTCTCTACAGACTCTGGTTCAATTCCAGGCTGTATCACATGATTGGGAGTCGCATAGGGCAGAGCACAATTGGTCCAGTGTTGTCTGGGTGTCATTGTAAATAAGAACTTGTTCTGAACTGACTTGCCTCGTTAAATAAATAAATATGTATCCAGAGTAATTAGGATTAAGTGCCTTGCTCAAGGGCTTATCAACAAATGTTATCCTTGTTGCCTCAGGGATTCAACATAGCGACATTTGGGTTACTGGTCCAATGCTCTTAAGTGTTCGGCAACCTGACAAACATGTCTGACTAATGGAAAGATACAGATCCTCTAATTTATTCTAATTTTATAATTTATTTTAGATATGCCTGTATCTGTACTTGATTGTATAGGTTTGAGGGTATTGGCATGTGGGTGTTAGGGTTAGGGCATGGGGGTAACAGGGCTGGGGTGTGTGGGTCATTGAGTTTAGGTGTTAGGGTTAGGGCATGGGGGTAACAGGGCTGGGGTGTGTGGGTCATTGAGTTTAGGTGTTAGGGTTAGGGCATGGGGGTAACAGGGCTGGGGTGTGTGGGTCATTGAGTTTAGGTGTTAGGGTTAGGGCATGGGGGTAACAGGGCTGGGGTGTGTGGGTCATTGAGTTTAGGTGTGGGGGTAACAGGGCTGGGGTATATAGATATAGAGGTTGAGGAATAGGGGTAAATATCTGTTCATGTTATTATAGACAGAGCACTCTGTCACAACTGTGACCAAGAATATAACATACTTGTAAATAAATAAATAATCAAAATGGATGACTTGTGTTTATAAATGTACTGAGAGGATTTGTGTTTCATGACACAGATGATGTCATTAAACATGAAATGTTCTCTCTTTCTGAACAGATCAGTTTAAACTCACCTCAGAAGACAAGGTGAGGGCTGATGTTGGTGAAGAGGTCACCCTCCCCTGTCACCTCTCACCTGACACCAGTGCTGTTGCCACGACGATCAGGTGGTTTAAGGAGACAGAGTGTATTTACCTGTATAAGAATGGCCAGGTGACAGAGAGGAGTGACTATGAGGGCAGAGTGAGTCTGATCACCCAGGAGCTGGAGAGAGGCAACGTGTCTCTGAGGCTGAGAGACTTCAGGAGGTCAGATAGAGGAGTCTACATCTGTCAGGTCATCCATGGAGAACAGAAGATGGAGGCTGCAGTGGGTTTATTGAAAAGAGGAGGTAAGTGTTCTAGAACTCCAGTAATGTTTCTAAACACCTAAACAACAACAATAACAACCAGTCTCTTTCCCTGTACAGAACACTTGTACTTTCTCATGTAGGTAGGAGTTCATAGTAGGAGTTACAGATGAATAGACGAGATTCATTCTGAATATCAACTAGTTACAATGCATATTACCATCACTCTGAGCTTTGAGCTGGTCCTAAAGCATTAGAACCATTCCAACATTACTGTCACGTCCCTTGATTGTCATTAGTAATGAATGTGATGACCAGTCATATCAATATGATGTATGGTATTTCATTAAATTATGTAATGAGACAGAAATTCAATGAACAATAATAACTAATGCATTCTGTTTTACATGATCATTATTCATGACTCTCCATCTTGGATAATGGATGATCAGTACAACGTGAGTAATTACTTATTTGTCTGTTTTGTTCATTGACAACCAATAACACAAGACAAAGAACAGACCAGAGTGTTAATCTGATACTATAAAAACTACAGGCCTTGTGAACAGCAGTGTGTCTTCTTCAAGGCTACAAATTAAATCAGTTTCTTTACATTTATCAAAACTCTCCCCAAATGTTCTCAAGGTAGGTGGGATTAGATGTATAGATGTACTTTAAATTTCCCAGAATTTTTATATCATAGATCTCCCACAAAATATCTGCTATAGAGCTCAACATGTCAGAGGGGTTGAGTTAAATGTGGAAGACATATTTCAGTACAATATATTCAGTTGGACAACTGACTAGGAATCGATTTTTCCCTTTAACTTCCCTTTCACATAACCCTCCCACAATATATCTGGCATAGAGTTCAATATTTCACATAGTCCTCCCACTATATATCTGCTATAGAGGTCAATATTTCACATAGTCCTCCCTCTATATATCTGCCATAGAGGTCAATATTTCACATAGTCCTCCCACTATATATCTGCTATAGAGGTCAATATTTCACATAGTCCTCCCATTATATATCTGCTATAGAGGTCAATATTTCACATAGTCCTCCCACTATATATCTGCCAGAGAGGTCAATATTTCACATAGTCCTCCCACTATATATCTGCCAGAGAGGTCAATATTTCACATAGTCCTCCCACTATATATCTGCCAGAGAGGTCAATATTTCACATAGTCCTCCCACTATATATCTGCCAGAGAGGTCAATATTTCACTCTCCAAAGTTGTTAAGATAATTATGTTCTCAATGTTCATAAACTGACCTTCAATTAACTTACAAATTCTTCGAAACAGACCAAGTAAGGTTCTTGTTGAAATGAAACAGAAAGAGGCCAGTCTACAATAGTCAGCAACGTTTATTTACGAGAGCTCTACTGAGTTGTACAAAACCATTTATTTTATACTTGGCTTCTTACGCACATACATACACACACAACATTAGGTATCCAACGCACACCCCGTCCTGCTCCCCAGCTGAGAGAGATTAGGGAAGGCCACGAAAAACACTCCCCATCCTCCCTCAAGATAGGGGGGCCCTGGGAAGTACGTCCTTTCCTTTCCACCATCTCCCAGAGGCCCCATATCCAAGGTCTGATTGACAATTCTGCTAAGACAGTCTGTGTTTGAGACACCCAGACACCACATTATCTATATTGTTTTACTCTAATTCTGACTAGAATTACACATTTATTGATTATAATTTTATACATTCTAATCAATTCCATAAAATCATACAGGGGAAAGGTGGAATACTGTTAATTATTATCCTGTGTTAAATGTATACATCATTTAGTCATTATTCATCAAATTCACAACCAAAATGAACATGGAATCAGCTTGAATTCAGCTTGATGTCTAATTATGAAGCATTCAGTCATTCTCAGACTGCTCACATAGTAGTGCTGCTTACATCCCTTTCCCTAGATGTACATTAGTAATGAATGTGATGACCAGTCATATCAATATGATGTGTGGTATTTTATTGAATTATGTAATGAGACAGAAATTCAATGAACAATAATAACTAATGCATTCTGTTTTACATGATCATTATTCATGACTCTCCATCTTGGATAATGGATGATCAGTATTGGGTGAGTAATTACTTATTTGTCTGTTTTGTTTATTGACCACCAATAACACAAGACAAAGAACAGACCAGAGTGTTAATCTGATACTATAAAAACTACAGGCCTTGTGAACAGCAGTGTGTCTTCTTCAAGGCTACAAATTAAATCAGTTTCTTTACATTTATCAAAACTCTCCCCAAATGTTCTCAAGGTAGGTTGGATTAATATGTATAGATTTTCTTCAAATTATCCAGACTTTTCATATCATAGATCTCCCACAAAATATCTGCTATGGAGGTCAATCTTTCACATAGTCCTCCCACTATATATCTGTCATAGAGGTCAATATTTCACATAGTCCTCCCACTATATATCTGCTATAGAGGTCAAACATTTCACTCACCAAAATGAAAATAGAATCATCTTGAATTCAGCTTGATGTCTAATTATGAAGCATTCAGTCATTCACAGACTGCTCACATAGTAGTGCTGCTTACATCCCTTTCCCTAGATGTACATTAGTAATGAATGTGATGAACAGTCCTTCTAATATGATGTATGGTATTTCATTAAATTATGTCATGAGACAGAAATTCAATGAACAATAATAACTAATGCATTCTGTTTTACATGATCATTATTCATGACTCTCCATCTTGGATAATGGATGATCAGAACAACGTGAGTAATTACTTATTTGTCTGTTTTGTTTATTGACAACCAATAACACAAGACAAAGAACAGACCAGAGTGTTAATCTGATACTATAAAAACTACAGGCCTTGTGAACAGCAGTGTGTCTTCTTCAAGGCTACAAATTAAATCAGTTTCTTTACATTTATCAATACTCTCCCCAAATGTTCTCAAGGTAGGTTGGATTAATATGTATAGATTTTCTTCAAATTATCCAGAATTTTCATATCATAGATCTCCCACAATATATCTGCGATGGAGCTCAACATTTCACATAGTCCTCCCATTATATATCTGCTATAGAGGTCAATATTTCACATAGTCCTCCCATTATATATCTGCCATAGAGGTCAATATTTCACATAGTCCTCCCACTATACATCTGCCATAGAGGTCAATATTTCACATAGTCCTTCCATTATATATCTGCCATAGAGGTCAATATTTCACACTCCAAAGTTGTTAAGAGAATTATGTTCTCAATGTTCATAAACTGACCTTCAATTAACTTACTCGGTCTGTTTCCAAGAATTTGTAAGGTTCTTGTTGAAATGAAACAGACAGAGGCCAGTCTACAATAGTCAGCAACGTTTATTTACGAGAGCTCTACTGAGTTGTACAAAACCATTTATTTTATACTTGGCTTCTTACGCACATACATACACACACAACATTAGGTATCCAACGCACACCCCGTCCTGCTCCCCAGCTGAGAGAGATTAGGGAAGGCCACGAAAAACACTCCCCATCCTCCCTCAAGATAGGGGGGCCCTGGGAAGTACGTCCTTTCCTTTCCACCATCTCCCAGAGGCCCCATATCCAAGGTCTGATTGACAATTCTGCTAAGACAGTCTGTGTTTGAGACACCCAGACACCACATTATCTATATTGTTTTACTCTAATTCTGACTAGAATTACACATTTATTGATTATAATTTTATACATTCTAATCAATTCCATAAAATCATACAGGGGAAAGGTGGAATACTGTTAATTATTATCCTATGTTAAATGTATACATCATTTAGTCATTATTCATCAAATTCACAACCAAAATGAACATGGAATCAGCTTGAATTCAGCTTGATGTCTAATTATGAAGCATTCAGTCATTCTCAGTCTGCTCACATAGTAGTGCTGCTTACATCCCTTTCCCTAGATGTACATTAGTAATGAATGTGATGACCAGTCATATCAATATGATGTGTGGTATTTTATTGAATTATGTAATGAGACAGAAATTCAATGAACAATAATAACTAATGCATTCTGTTTTACATGATCATTATTCATGACTCTCCATCTTGGATAATGGATGATCAGTATTGGGTGAGTAATTACTTATTTGTCTGTTTTGTTTATTGACAACCAATAACACAAGACAAAGAACAGACCAGAGTGTTAATCTGATACTATAAAAACTACAGGCCTTGTGAACAGCAGTGTGTCTTCTTCAAGGCTACAAATTAAATCAGTTTCTTTACATTTATCAAAACTCTCCCCAAATTTTCTCAAGGCAGGTTGGATTAATATGTATAGATTTTCTTCAAATTATCCAGACTTTTCATATCATAGTGGTCCCACAAAATATCTGCTATGGAGGTCAACATTTCAGAGGGGTTGAGTGAAAAGCGGAAGACACATCTCAGTTGAAAACATTCAGTTGGACAACTGACTCGGTATCCCCCTTTCCTTTCCCTTTCACAATATATCTGCCATAGAGGTCAATATTTCACATAGTCCTCACATTATATATCTGCTATAGAGGTCAATATTTCACATAGTCCTCCCACTATATATCTGCTATAGAGGTCAATATTTCACATAGTCCTCCCACTATATATCTGCTATAGAGGTCAATATTTCACATAGTCCTCACATTATATATCTGCTATAGAGGTCAATATTTCACATAGTCCTCCCACTATATATCTGCTATAGAGGTCAATATTTCACATAGTCCTCCCACTATATATCTGTCATAGAGGTCAACATTTCACTCACCAAAATGAACATGGAATCAGCTTGAATTCAGCTTGATGTCTAATTATGAAGCATTCAGTCATTCTCAGACTGTTCCAATAGTAGCACTGCTTACATCCCTTTCCCTAGATGTACATTAGTAATGAATGTGATGACCAGTCATATCAATATGATGTGTGGTATTTGATTAAATTATGTAATGAGACAGAAATTCAATGAACAATAATAACTAATGCATTCTGTTTTACATGATCATTATTCATGACTCTCCATCTTGGATAATGGATGATCAGATTTCCGTGAGTAATTACTTATTTGTCTGTTTTGTTTATTGACAACCAATAACACAAGACAAAGAACAGGCCAGAGTGTTAATCTGATACTATAAAAACTACAGGCCTTGTGAACAGCAGTGTGTCTTCTTCAAGGCTACAAATTAAATCAGTTTCTTTACATTTATCAAAACTCTCCCCAAATGTTCTCAAGGTAGGTTGGATTAGATGTATAGATGTTTTTTAAATTTCCCAGAATTTTTACATCATAGATCTCCCACAAAATATCTGCTGTAGATCTCAACATGTCAGAGGGGTTGAGTAAATTGTGGAAGACATATTTCAGTACAATACATTCAGTTGGACAGCTGACTAGGAATCAATTTATCCCTTTAACTTCCCTTTCACATAGTCCTCCCACAATATATCTGGCATTGAGGTCAATATTTCACTTAGTCCTCCCACTATATATCTGTCATAGAGGTCAATATTTCACATAGTCCTCCCACAATATATCTGGCATTGAGGTCAATATTTCAAATAGTCTTCCCACAATATATCTGCCATAGAGGTCAATATTTCACATAGTCCTCCCACTATATATCTGCTATAGAGGTCAATATTTCACATAGTCCTCCCACTATATATTTGCTATAGAGGTCAATATTTCACATAGTCCTCCCATTATATATCTGCTATAGAGGTCAATATTTCACATAGTCCTCCCACAATATATCTGCCATAGAGGTCAATATTTCACTTAGCCCTCCCACAATATATCTGGCATTGAGATCAATATTTCACATAGCCCTCCCACAATATATCTGGCATTGAGGTCAATATTTCACATAGTCCTCCCATTATATATATGCCATAGAGGTCAATATTTCACATAGTCCTCCCACTATATATCTGCCATAGAGGTCAATATTTCACGTATTCCTCCCATTATATATCTGCCATAGAGGTCAATATTTCACATAGCCCTCCCACAATATATCTGTCATAGAGGTCAACATTTCACATAGTCCTCCCACTATATATCTGCCATAGAGGTCAATATTTCACATAGTCCTCCCACAATATATCTGTCATAGAGGTCAACATTTCACATAGTCCTCCCACTATATATCTGCTATAGAGGTCAACATTTCACACTCCAAAATGAAAATAGAATCAGCTTGAATTCAGCTTGATGTCTAATTATGAAGCATTCAGTCATTCTCAGACTGTTCCAATAGTAGCACTGCTTACATCCCTTTCCCTAGATGTACATTAGTAATGAATGTGATGACCAGTCATATCAATATGATGTATGGTATTTCATTAAATTATGTCATGAGACAGAAATTCAATGATCAATAATAACTAATGCATTCTGTTTTACATGATCATTATTCATGACTCTCCATCTTGGATAATGGATGATCAGTATTGGGTGAGTAATTACTTATTTGTCTGTTTTGTTTATTGACAACCAATAACACAAGACAAAGAACAGACCAGAGTGTTAATCTGATACTATAAAAACTACAGGCCTTGTGAACAGCAGTGTGTCTTCTTCAAGGCTACAAATTAAATCAGTTTCTTTACATTTATCAAAACTCTCCCCAAATGTTCTCAAGGGAGGTTGTATTATGATGTCATATGTTCTTCACATTCTACTGAATGTATAATCCATAGAACCTCCTCCTGACACAATATCCTCTATCTGACATAGAGCCCAATGCTGGTTATCACAAACAATGACAATAATCATTTGGTCAGAGATAGGACAATAACAAAACAACATTATTTATGAAGTTAACCAGATCTGATTGGTGCCCACAGTCCCTACATGAGGGAGGCTTGAGTGACAGGAGAATTCTGATTGGTCCTGTTCTTTCTGTATATAGTGATGTCATCTACCACACAGAACTCACCTCTCTGTTTTACACCATAGACTCAGTACCACGGTATTTACAACATGAGACCCAGGAGGACAAGCTGAAGAGGGAGGCATCAGCTGGTGAGCTTGGTAAGTATGAGAGAGTCTGGAGGAGAGAGGATTGAATCAGGGAACATGAGTGATGTCATTCTGTTTTTCAGACTAATTCATTTGTAATGTATCACATAGTCAATAGACCAGTTGATGATTGGTTCAGCTCAGATAACTGTTGACTGGAGGAAATAATTACTAATAATTGTACCACCTCCATCAAATGATAATGTCTTTATAGACATACTATTGAATGAATTAATACATTACTTATTCAAACAACCAATTAAATATGTTAATTGCTCTCAGAGTTGAAGATGTCTGAAGAGATGATGAAACAACTAGAGGAGAAAGACACACAACTGGATGATATGACCCAGGAAGTGAAAGAGAAAGACACACAACTGGATGATATGACCCAGGAAGTGAGAGAGAAAGAGAGACTCCTGGAGGAGAAGAACCAGATAATAGAACAGATGGAGAAACTATTAGAAGAGAAAGAAAACCAACTGGAAGAGAAAGACAAGCAACTAAAGGAAAAAGACCTTCAACTAGAGGACAGAAACCACAGACTGGGAGAGAAGGACAGACTACTGGAAGAGAGAGACAAACAACTGGAAGAGAGAGACAGACGACTGGACGAGAGCGACAAACTACTGGAGGGAAAAGAAAATGAACTGAAAGAGAGGAGACAGGAAGTAGAAGAGAGGAGACAGGAAGTAGAAGAGAAAGACAACCTACTAGAGGAGAGAGAGAACCAGTTAAAGGAGAGAGACAAACAGGTGGAGGATGTCAACAATGAAAATGCTGAACTGGGTAAGATTATTCACACCATTAATACATTTAATCTGCTGTACTTTCCTCAATTGTCAGGTTATTGTCGACTCTCCACTGAGTTGTGAATATTGTTGTCCATCACTTCATACTTTCCCTCTGCATCATATTTCTGTCTAAAGTCTTTAACACAGAATTCAGATCCTAGTCCTCCTTTGTTATTTCAGCTCAACAGATATGTGATGTGAAGACTGAGGTAGAGAGACTGAGAAGAGAGATCTCAGCCCAGATGACTGGTGAGTGAGATATGTGATACTTAACATTTCAGTAGAAACCCAGAACTCCCCTTCAGTAGGTCTATGTGCCTTCATGTGTCACTGAGGTAAATGTTCCCATTCTAAATGGTTGTTCTACTATTTTAGAACATGGAGAGATGTCAGATACAGGTTCCATACTCCCAGTCAGGAGGAGAAACAGCCTGGACCTTCCTCCACTTAGTGAGTTATCAATGTTGTCCTGTTTCTAGTCTATAGTGGACCATCCTCCACTTAGTGAGTTATCAATATTGTCTCAAACTGTCATCAATCTTGATATTCTCTAATTTTCTCCAATAATCTATATTTCACTATGATGTGTAATGTGTTTGTAGTTTGTTTATGCTATGTTTTAAATGTGTCTCTGATGAGTCAGTATGTTGACCAGTTCTCTATGTTGTTACAGTGGGAGGAGAGTCCTCAGATACAGACCCTACACTTCCACTGAGGAGGAGACACAGCATGGAGTTAAATATCAAGATTTTTTCCGGTTCCGGTTGGAGCGAGCGGCCGCATCTACACTTCGGTCCGCAGGTAGTATAACTTTTTATAACTTTTCATTACATTTCGTTATAGTACAACGGTTTGATTTGTCTAATCTTAGCTATTTCTTCTTAGCCAGCTACATAGCCGTCTTTGTATCAACGACAATTGCATAATTATCGTATTTCGTCGTCCTAACGTATCTGCCCAGCAGCTAGCTAAGCAGCTAGCTAAGCAGCTAGCTAACACCCACTGTCCACTAGCACTGTAGAAACTATTACACTCTACTGAACGACTCGATTAGCGTAGTGTCAGCTAGCTACATAGTTGTCTTCGTATCCAAGATAATTGTGCAGTTTAGAGTGTGTAGACTTAGAGTGATTATCTTAATTTACCGAGGTTAGCTAGCCAGCTATTTGTCGTCCTTAACGTAGGAAATGCTGCTAGCTAGCTAGCCAACAGCTAGCCAACCTCTACCGAATTGAACTCCAACTACCCGGTCAACATTCGCGTCGTTCCACAGGTAGTATCACATTTTCATTTCACTTCATTACAGTACAACGGTTTGATTTGTTTGATCGTAGCTAGCCAGCTACATAGCCGTCTTTGTATCTAAGACAATTGTGTAGTCTAGAGCGATTTTCTAGGTTAGCTGGCCAGCTATTGTCGTTCTTCTAACGTAGCTAGCCAGCTAGCCCCCGAATAGCAGCACTGTAGTAACTATTACAGTACAACGGTTTGTTTTGTTTGATCGTAGCTAGCTAGCTACATAGCCGTCTTTGTATCTAAGACAATTGTGTAGCCTAGAGCGATTTTCTAGGTTAGCCAGCCAGCTATTGTCGTTCTTTTAAGTAACGGAACGCAATCAACCTTGCTAGCTAGCCAGCTAGCCCCCGAATAGCAGCACTGTAGAAACTATTACACTCGACGGAACGACTTGATTAGTGTAGTGTCAACATCGCAGCCACTACCAGCTAGCCTACTCCAGCAGTACTGTTTCACTTCAATCATTTTAGTCAATAAGATTCTTGCTACGTAAGCTTAACTTTCTGAACATTCGAGACGTGTAGTCCACTTGTCATTCCAATCTCCTTTGCATTAGCGTAGCCTCTTCTGTACCCTGTTAACTATGTGTCTATCTATCCCTGTTCTCTCCTCTCTGCACAGACCATACAAACGCTCCACACCGCGTGGCCGCGGCCACCTAATCTGGTGGTCCCAGCGCGCACGACCCACGTGGAGTTCCTGGTCTCCGGTAGCCTCTGGAACTGCCGATCTGCGGCCAACAAGGCAGAGTTCATCTCAGCCTATGCCTCCCTCCAGTCCCTCGACTTCCTGGCACTGACGGAAACATGGATCACCACAGATAACACTGCTACTCCTACTGCTCTCTCTTCGTCCGCCCACGTGTTCTCGCACACCCCGAGAGCTTCTGGTCAGCGGGGTGGTGGCACCGGGATCCTCATCTCTCCCAAGTGGTCATTCTCTCTCTCTCCCCTTACCCATCTATCTATCGCCTCCTTTGAATTCCATGCTGTCACAGTTACCAGCCCTTTCAAGCTTAACATTCTTATCATTTATCGCCCTCCAGGTTCCCTCGGAGAGTTCATAAATGAGCTTGATGCCTTGATAAGCTCCTTTCCTGAGGACGGCTCACCTCTCACAGTCCTGGGCGACTTTAACCTCCCCACGTCTACCTTTGACTCATTCCTCTCTGCCTCCTTCTTTCCACTCCTCTCCTCTTTTGACCTCACCCTCTCACCTTCACCCCCTACTCACAAGGCAGGCAATACGCTCGACCTCATCTTTACTAGATGCTGTTCTTCCACTAACCTCACTGCAACTCCCCTCCAAGTCTCCGACCACTACCTTGTATCCTTTTCCCTCTCGCTCTCATCCAACACTTCCCACACTGCCCCTACTCGGATGGTATCGCGCCGTCCCAACCTTCGCTCTCTCTCCCCCGCTACTCTTTCCTCTTCCATCCTTTCATCTCTTCCCTCTGCTCATACCTTCTCCAACCTTTCTCCTGACTCTGCCTCCTCAACCCTCCTCTCTTCCCTTTCTGCATCCTTTGACTCTCTATGTCCCCTATCCTCCAGGCCGGCTCGGTCCTCCCCTCCCGCTCCGTGGCTCGATGACTCATTGCGAGCTCACAGAACAGAGCTCCGGGCAGCCGAGCGGAAATGGAGGAAAACTCGCCTCCCTGCGGACCTGGCATCCTTTCACTCCCTCCTCTCTACATTTTCCTCCTCTGTCTCTGCTGCTAAAGCCACTTTCTACCACTCTAAATTCCAAGCATCTGCCTCTAACCCTAGGAAGCTCTTTGCCACCTTCTCCTCCCTCCTGAATCCCCCCCCTCCTCCCTCTCTGCAGATGACTTCGTCAACCATTTTGAAAAGAAGGTCGACGACATCCGATCCTCGTTTGCTAAGTCAAACGACACCGCTGGTTCTGCTCACACTGCCCTACCCTGTGCTCTGACCTCTTTCTCCCCTCTCTCTCCAGATGAAATCTCGCTTCTTGTGACGGCCGGCCGCCCAACAACCTGCCCGCTCGACCCTATCCCCTCCTCTCTCCTCCAGACCATTTCCGGGGACCTTCTCCCTTACCTCACCTCGCTCATCAACTCATCCCTGACCGCTGGCTACGTCCCTTCCGTCTTCAAGAGAGCGAGAGTTGCACCCCTTCTGAAGAAACCTACACTCGATCCCTCCGATGTCAACAACTACAGACCAGTATCCCTTCTTTCTTTTCTCTCCAAAACTCTTGAACGTGCCGTCCTTGGCCAGCTCTCCCTCTATCTCTCTCAGAATGACCTTCTCGATCCAAATCAGTCAGGTTTCAAGACTAGTCATTCAACTGAGACTGCTCTTCTCTGCATCACGGAGGCGCTCCGCACTGCTAAAGCTAACTCTCTCTCCTCTGCTCTCATCCTTCTAGACCTATCGGCTGCCTTCGATACTGTGAACCATCAGATCCTCCTCTCCATCCTCTCCGAGTTGGGCATCTCCGGCGCGGCCCACGCTTGGATTGCGTCCTACCTGACAGGTCGCTCCTACCAGGTGGCGTGGCGAGAATCTGTCTCCTCGCCACGCTCTCACCACTGGTGTCCCCCAGGGCTCTGTTCTAGGCCCTCTCCTATTCTCGCTATACACCAAGTCACTTGGCTCTGTCATAACCTCACATGGTCTCTCCTATCATTGCTATGCAGACGACACACAATTAATCTTCTCCTTTCCCCCTTCTGATGACCAGGTGGCGAATCGCATCTCTGCATGTCTGGCAGACATATCAGTGTGGATGACGGATCACCACCTCAAGCTGAACCTCGGCAAGACGGAGCTGCTCTTCCTCCCGGGGAAGGACTGCCCGTTCCATGATCTCGCCATCACGGTTGACAACTCCATTGTGTCCTCCTCCCAGAGCGCTAAGAACCTTGGCGTGATCCTGGACAACACCCTGTCGTTCTCAACCAACATCATGGCGGTGGCCCGTTCCTGTAGGTTCATGCTCTACAACATCCGCAGAGTACGACCCTGCCTCACACAGGAAGCGGCGCAGGTCCTAATCCAGGCACTTGTCATCTCCCGTCTGGATTACTGCAACTCGCTGTTGGCTGGGCTCCCTGCCTGTGCCATTAAACCCCTACAACTCATCCAGAACGCCGCAGCCCGTCTGGTGTTCAACCTTCCCAAGTTCTCTCACGTCACCCCGCTCCTCCGCTCTCTCCACTGGCTTCCAGTTGAAGCTCGCATCCGCTACAAGACCATGGTGCTTGCCTACGGAGCTGTGAGGGGAACGGCACCGCAGTACCTCCAGGCTCTGATCAGGCCCTACACCCAAGCAAGGGCACTGCGTTCATCCACCTCTGGCCTGCTCGCCTCCCTACCATTGAGGAAGTACAGTTCCCGCTCAGCCCAGTCAAAACTGTTCGCTGCTCTGGCCCCCCAATGGTGGAACAAACTCCCTCACGACGCCAGGACAGCGGAGTCAATCACCACCTTCCGGAGACACCTGAAACCCCACCTCTTCAAGGAATACCTAGGATAGGATAAGTAATCCTTCTCACCCCCCCCCCCCCCCCCTTAATGACTTAGATGCACTATTGTAAAGTGGCTGTTCCACTGGATGTCAGAAGGTGAATTCACCAATTTGTAAGTCGCTCTGGATAAGAGCGTCTGCTAAATGACTTAAATGTAAATGTAAATGTAAATCCTCCATCTAGAGAGTTATGGATGTAGATTATATTATATTAGACACTGTTGTACCTCCTCCATCTAGTGAGTTATGGATGTAGATTATATTATACACTGTTGTACCTCCTCCATCTAGTGAGTTATGGATGTAGATTATATTATATTAGTCACTGTTGTACCTCCTCCATCTAGTGAGTTATGGATGTAGGTGATATTATATTATACACTGTTGTACCTCCTCCATCTAGTGAGTTATGGATGTAGATTATATTATATTATACACTGTTGTACCTCCTCCAGATAGTGAGTTATGGATGTAGATTATATTATATTAGACACTGTTGTACCTCCTCCATCTAGTGAGTTATGGATGTATATTATATTAGACACTGTTGTACCTCCTCCATCTAGTGAGTTATGGATGTAGATTATATTATACACTGTTGTACCTCCTCCAGATAGTGAGTTATGGATGTAGATTATATTATATTAGTCACTGTTGTACCTCCTCCATCTAGTGAGTTATGGATGTAGATTATATTATACACTGTTGTACCTCCTCCATCTAGTGAGTTATGGATGTATATTATATTAGACACTGTTGTACCTCCTCCATCTAGTGAGTTATGGATGTAGGTGATATTATATTATACACTGTTGTACCTCCTCCAGATAGTGAGTTATGGATGTAGATTATATTATATTAGTCACTGTTGTACCTCCTCCATCTAGTGAGTTATGGATGTAGATTATATTATACACTGTTGTACCTCCTCCATCTAGTGAGTTATGGATGTAGATGATATTATATTATACACTGTTGTACCTCCTCCATCTAGTGAGTTATGGATGTAGATTATATTATACACTGTTGTACCTCCTCCATCTAGTGAGTTATGGATGTAGGTGATATTATATTATACACTGTTGTACCTCCTCCAGAGAGTCAGAGTGTTGATCAGTGCTGTGTGTTGTGTTGCAGTGGGAGGAGAGAGCAGCACTCCAGACTCCCCAGTGTCTCCCAAATAACAGAACTGGAGGGACAGGTGAAAGAAGAGGAGTACTGGGGGATGAAATACAAACACCTTTGTCTGACATACCAAAATGTGGAGTGTTTTCCCATTGAAAGATGTCGCCCAGATGTCCTTTGGGTGGTGGACCATTCTTGAAACACACAGGAATCCCAACAGCGTTGCAGTTCTTTACACAAGCCAGTGCTCCATGCACCTGTTACCAGACCCCATTCTAAGACATTTATATACTGCATCTTGCCCATTCACCCTTTGAATGGCACACATCCACAATCCATGTCTCAACATCCTTATTTAACCTTCCTCCTCCCCTTCATCTACACTGATTGAAGTGGATTTAACAAGTGACATCAATAAGGGGTCATAGCTTTCACCTGGATTCACCTGGTCAGTCTGTCATGGAAAGATCAAGTGTCCTTAATGTTTTGTACACACAGTGTATAACCTAATACTACGTGGAGTGTGTTTCAATCATCATCAGTGTATGTCTACAGTGACTTGATGAGTAATACATTCGATTATTGTTCTGCTGCTGTTGAGACAACTGGTTTGTGTTAGAGAGGAGACCAGAGAGAGATACCTGGTTTGTGTTAGAGAGGAGACTAGTTAGAGAACTGATTTGTGTAGGGGTTAGAGAGGAGACTAGTTAGAGAGACAACTGTTTTGTGTAGGGGTTAGAGAGGAGACTAGTTACAGAGACAACTGTTATGTGTAGGGGTTAGAGAGGAGACTAGTTAGAGAGACAACTGTTTTGTGTAGGGGTTAGAGAGGAGACTAGTTACAGAGACAACTGTTTTGTGTAGGGGTTAGAGAGGAGACTAGTTAGAGAACTGTTTTGTGTAGGGGTTAGAGAGGAGACAAAATAGAGACAACTGTTTTGTGTTAGAGAGGAGACTAGTTAGAGAGACAACTGTTTTGTGTAGGGGTTAGAGAGGAGACTAGTTAGAGAGACAACTGTTTTGTGTAGGGGTTAGAGAGGAGACTCGTTAGAGAGACAACTGTTTTGTGTAGGGGTTAGAGAGGAGACTCGTTAGAGAGACAACTGTTTTGTGTAGGGGTTAGAGAGGAGACTAGATAGAGAGACAACTGTTTTGTGTAGGGGTTAGAGAGGAGACTAGTTACAGAGACAACTGTTATGTGTAGGGGTTAGAGAGGAGACTAGTTAGAGAGACAACTGTTTTGTGTAGGGGTTAGAGAGGAGACTCGTTAGAGAGACAACTGTTTTGTGTAGGGGTTAGAGAGGAGACTAGATAGAGAGACAACTGTTTTGTGTAGGGGTTAGAGAGGAGACTAGTTACAGAGACAACTGTTTTGTGTAGGGGTTAGAGAGGAGACTAGTTAGAGAACTGTTTTGTGTAGGGGTTAGAGAGGAGACAAAATAGAGACAACTGTTTTGTGTTAGAGAGGAGACTAGTTAGAGAGACAACTGTTTTGTGTAGGGGTTAGAGAGGAGACTAGTTAGAAAGACAACTGTTTTGTGTTAGAGAGGAGACTAGTTAGAGAGACAACTGTTTTGTGTAGGGGTTAGAGAGGAGACTAGTTAGAGAGACAACTGTTTTGTGTAGGGGTTAGAGAGGAGACTCGTTAGAGAGACAACTGTTTTGTGTAGGGGTTAGAGAGGAGACTAGATAGAGAGACAACTGTTTTGTGTAGGGGTTAGAGAGGAGACTAGTTACAGAGACAACTGTTATGTGTAGGGGTTAGAGAGGAGACTAGTTAGAGAACTGTTTTGTGTAGGAGTTAGAGAGGAGACAAGATAGAGACAACTGTTTTGTGTAGCGGTTAGAGAGGAGACTAGTTAGAGAACTGTTTTGTGTAGGGGTTAGAGAGGAGACTCGTTACAGAGACAACTGTTATGTGTAGGGGTTAGAGAGGAGACAAGATAGAGACAACTGTTTTGTGTAGCGGTTAGAGAGGAGACTAGTTAGAGAACTGTTTTGTGTAGGGGTTAGAGAGGAGACTCGTTACAGAGACAACTGTTATGTGTAGGGGTTAGAGAGGAGACTAGTTACAGAGACAACTGTTATGTGTAGGGGTTAGAGAGGAGACTAGTTAGAAAACTGTTTTGTGTAGGGGTTAGAGAGGAGACAAGATAGAGACAACTGTTTTGTGTTAGAGAGGAGACTAATTAGAGAGACAACTGTTTTGTGTAGGGGTTAGAGAGGAGACTAGTTAGAGAGACAACTGTTTTGTGTAGGGGTTAGAGAGGAGACTAGTTAGAGAGACAACTGTTTTGTGTAGGGGTTAGAGAGGAGACTAGATAGAGACAACTGTTTTGTGTAGGGGTTAGAGAGGAGACTAGTTAGAGAGACAACTGTTATGTGTAGGGGTTAGAGAGGAGACTAGTTAGAGAGACAACTGTTTTGTGTAGGGGTTAGAGAGGAGACGCGTTAGAGAGACAACTGTTTTGTGTAGGGGTTAGAGAGGAGACTAGATAGAGACAACTGTTTTGTGTAGGGGTTAGAGAGGAGACTAGTTAGAGACAACTGTTTTGTGTAGGAGTTAGAGAGGAGACTAGTTAGAGAGACAACTGTTTTGTGTAGGGGTTAGAGAGGAGACTAGTTGGAGAGACACCTGTTTTGTGTAGGGGTTAGAGAGGAGACTAGATAGAGACAACTGTTTTGTGTAGGGGTTAGAGAGGAGACTAGTTAGAGACAACTGTTTTGTGTAGGGGTTAGAGAGGAGACAAGATAGAGACAACTGTTTTGTGTAGGGGTTAGAGAGGAGACTAGTTAGAGAGACAACTGTTTTGTGTAGGGGTTAGAGAGGAGACTAGATAGAGACAACTGTTTTGTGTAGGGGTTAGAGAGGAGACTAGATAGAGACAACTGTTTTGTGTAGGGGTTAGAGAGGAGACTAGTTAGAGAGACAACTGTTTTGTGTAGGAGTTAGAGAGGAGACTAGTTAGAGAGACAACTGTTATGTGTAGGGGTTAGAGAGGAGACTAGTTAGAGAGACAACTGTTTTGTGTAGGGGTTAGAGAGGAGACTAGATAGAGACAACTGTTTTGTGTAGGGGTTAGAGAGGAGACTAGTTAGAGACAACTGTTTTGTGTTAGAGAGGAGACTAGTTAGAGAGACACCTGTTTTGTGTAGGGGTTAGAGAGGAGACTCGTTAGAGACAACTGTTTTGTGTAGGGGTTAGAGAGGAGACTAGATAGAGACAACTGTTTTGTGTAGGGGTTAGAGAGGAGACTCGTTAGAGACAACTGTTTTGTGTAGGGGTTAGAGAGGAGACTCGTTAGAGACAACTGTTTTGTGTAGGGGTTAGAGAGGAGACTAGTTAGAGAGACAACTGTTTTGTGTTGGGGTTAGAGAGGAGAATAGATAGACAGCTGTTATGTGTAGGGGTTACTACTACTACTATTACTACTACTACTACCAGTACTACTACTACTACTACCAGTACTACGACTACCAGTACTACTACTACTACTACTACTACCGGTACTACGACTACTACTACTACTACTACTACTACTACTACTACTACTACTACCAGTACTACGACTACCAGTACTACTACTACTACCAGTACTACTACGACTACTACTACTACTACCAGTACTACGACTACCAGTACTACTACTACTACTACCAGTACTACGACTACCAGTACTACTACTACTACTACCAGTACTACGACTACCAGTACTATGACTACTACTACTACTACCAGTACTACTACTACTACTACTACTACTACTACCAGTACTACGACTACCAGTACTACTACTACTACCAGTACTACTACGACTACCAGTACTACGACTACCAGTACTACGACTACCAGTACTACTACTAGTACTACGACTACCAGTACTACTGCTACCAGTACTACGACTACCAGTACTATGACTACTACTACTACTACTACTACTACCAGTACTACGACTACCAGTACTACTAATACTGCTACTGCGAGCTATGAACCGTAATAGTGCTCTGGGATGGAATGTTTTGTGTTTTGGCTCTATTTTTTAAATATTAAGTAACTGTTATGTATTCAGTGCAGTTAACAATTATGGGCCGATATGTTAGAGCCGATGTGGACATATTTCTATTAAAGACAGAACATACAGAACTACATGTACATGTGTGTCAATATATGAAATATGAATGTATATGATCAGGTACCTTCATGATTTATATTGACCTGATTGAGATATATTCCTTTGTTATAAGTGTACCTTAGGTTTTAGCTCCTCCTCTTGACCATTCATTGTACTGTGGTCAGTGTGTTAGTGACAGGATAAAGACAGGAAGTTGGGCCTTTGGGGGAGGGGGAGTCCAAGCTCGACACGGGAGTGGTATAGTCTTTTATTAACCAGACAACAAACAAATATTATGTCTTTTTCACGTCAAGTAATCTGTGCTTTAAGTTGATCGGAGAATGTGTTTTTTGTGAGATATAAGAATAAACCCTTTTGTTGCACCATATCCCTGGATCTCATTGAATGTTTTGGCCGTTTGGGAACGTGGAATGTGGACTGTATGTGTCTGAAACAACACCTCTTCAGTGGTTCTGGTCAAGAGGAAGGAAGCCCCTACAATCATCATAAATATGGAAGAACTGTTCAGATTGTTTTGGCTGGGAAGCATGCAGACGCCTTAACTAAGCCTCCCGTACTTACAGCCCTTACCCCCAGGCCTGTCACCTGTGTAACGGATGTGAAACGCTGTAGTAGAAAATCGGATCAAATACAACGCATTACAGAACTTGTGAAGTCAATTAGGCTTTTTAATACAAGAATATAGCAAGCCGGGAAGGTCCATGGAACACACTCCACTTCCCAGAGCCCCGGCTCCAGTATTTATCCACCTATCTCATATCGGTCCACCCCATATGCAGATATACATATTTCCCTGATTCTTTGTTTATCATTATCTTTTTAGTTCAGGCTTCCTACTTGCTTCCGCCCACTAACACCCACATCTGCTTTCCGTTAGATTATAATAATGGCAAGACCCTTGCTTTGACCTAAACCTCTAACCTATGACCTATGCTTTGACCCTGTAATTAGCTCCATGTGTTCTTTTGTATGTGTGTCTTTATCTCGGATCAGCAGACTGTGTGTTTCCTCTAGTTTTTGGTGTGTCCAGCCGTCTTGGCGCCTACATGTCTCCTTCTCTTCATGTGGTCTGTTTAGTGTTCAACTATTCTATACATCTATGGCCTCCTCTGGTCACCTCTCCTATACAATGGACAATGTATTTTACCAGAATGGCAAATGCACTCTATAAGTGTATCTCTTTCTTGTGTTACTATATTTATGCTCCTCCATATATGTCTATCTCCCAAATACCCCCCTCTGGTGCTTAATAAGCACCAAAAACATATATGGAGCATAATTCCAACAGTTGATTAACAAAAATAAAGCTTCCTAATTAACTTAGACCAAACATCTCTAGTATTACATAAGAGTAAAAGATCTAGTTAGAAACAATACAAGAAATACATAACATTTTGTTGAAGCATGAACATGTAGGTACAAAATAAAATTGACACAACATCATTCTAAATTTAAGCTATCAACATGATCCTCCCTCTCAGACAAACATGATACCAACCTCTGTTAAAAGATTAAGGACATGGTCCATAGACACTTATAACCAGGATATCCCACTGTGTCCTACATGTTTTTAAATTTAACCTAGTATCTAAAAGGCAAAACTAACTTTTAATTTACATTTACATTTAAGTCATTTGGCAGACGCTCTTATCCAGAGCGACTTACAAATTGGTGAATTCACCTTATGACATCCAGTGGAACAGCCACTTTACAATAGTGCATCTAAATCATTTAAGGGGGGGTGAGAATGATTACTTTATCCTATCCTAGGTATTCCTTAAAGAGGTGGGGTTTCAGGTGTCTCCGGAAGGTGGTGATTGACTCCGCTGTCCTGGCGTCGTGAGGGAGTTTGTTCCACCATTGGGGGGCCAGAGCAGCGAACAGTTTTGACTGGGCTGAGTGGGAACTGTACTTCCTCAGTGGTAGGGAGGCGAGCAGGCCAGAGGTGGATGAACGCAGTGCCCTTGTTTGGGTGTAGGGCCTGATCAGAGCCTGGAGGTACTGCGGTGCCGTTCCCCTCACAGCTCCGTAGGCAAGCACCATGGTCTTGTAGCGGATGCGAGCTTCAACTGGAAGCCAGTGGAGAGAGCGGAGGAGCGGGGTGACGTGAGAGAACTTGGGAAGGTTGAACACCAGACGGGCTGCGGCGTTCTGGATGAGTTGTAGGGGTTTAATGGCACAGGCAGGGAGCCCAGCCAACAGCGAGTTGCAGTAATCCAGACGGGAGATGACAAGTGCCTGGATTAGGACCTGCGCCGCTTCCTGTGTGAGGCAGGGTCGTACTCTGCGGATGTTGTAGAGCATGAACCTACAGGAACGGGCCACCGCCTTGATGTTAGTTGAGAACGACAGGGTGTTGTCCAGGATCACGCCAAGGTTTTAGCGCTCTGGGAGGAGGACACAATGGAGTTGTCAACCGTGATGGCGAGATCATGGAACGGGCAGTCCTTCCCCGGGAGGAAGAGCAGCTCCGTCTTGCCGAGGTTCAGCTTGAGGTGGTGATCCGTCATCCACACTGATATGTCTGCCAGACATGCAGAGATGCGATTCGCCACCTGGTCATCAGAAGGGGGAAAGGAGAAGATTAATTGTGTGTCGTCTGCATAGCAATGATAGGAGAGACCATGTGAGGTTATGACAGAGCCAAGTGACTTGGTGTATAGCGAGAATAGGAGAGGGCCTAGAACAGAGCCCTGGGGGACCCCAGTGGTGAGAGCGCGTGGCGAGGAGACAGATTCTCGCCACGCCACCTGGTAGGAGCGACCTGTCAGGTAGGACGCAATCCAAGCGTGGGGCCGCGCCGGAGATGCCCAACTCGGAGAGGGTGGAGAGGAGGATCTGATGGTTCACAGTATCGAAGGCAGCCGATAGGTCTAGAAGGATGAGAGCAGAGGAGAGAGAGTTAGCTTTAGCAGTGCGGAGCGCCTCCGTGATACAGAGAAGAGCAGTCTCAGTTGAATGACTAGTCTTGAAACCTGACTGATTTGGATCAAGAAGGTCATTCTGAGAGAGATAGCGGGAGAGCTGGCCAAGGACGGCACGTTCAAGAGTTTTGGAGAGAAAAGAAAGAAGGGATACTGGTCTGTAGTTGTTGACATCGGAGGGATCGAGTGTAGGTTTTTTCAGAAGGGGTGCAACTCTCGCTCTCTTGAAGACGGAAGGGACGTAGCCAGCGGTCAGGGATGAGTTGATGAGCGAGGTGAGGTAAGGGAGAAGGTCTCCGGAAATGGTCTGGAGAAGAGAGGAGGGGATAGGGTCAAGCGGGCAGGTTGTTGGGCGGCCGGCCGTCACAAGAAGCGAGATTTCATCTGGAGAGAGAGGGAGAAAGAGGTCAGAGCACAGGGTAGGGCAGTGTGAGCAGAACCAGCGGTGTCGTTTGACTTAGCAAACGAGGATCGGATGTCGTCGACCTTCTTTTCAAAATGGTTGACGAAGTCATCTGCAGAGAGGGAGGAGGGGGAGGAGGATTCAGGAGGGAGGAGAAGGTGGCAAAGAGCTTCCTAGGGTTAGAGGCAGATGCTTGGAATTTAGAGTGGTAGAAAGTGGCTTTAGCAGCAGAGACAGAGGAGGAAAATGTAGAGAGGAGGGAGTGAAAGGATGCCAGGTCCGCAGGGAGGCGAGTTTTCCTCCATTTCCGCTCGGCTGCCCGGAGCACTGTTCTGTGAGCTCGCAATGAGTCGTCGAGCCACGGAGCGGGAGGGGAGGACCGAGCCGGCCTGGAGGATAGGGGACATAGAGAGTCAAAGGATGCAGAAAGGGAAGAGAGGAGGGTTGAGGAGGCAGAATCAGGAGATAGGTTGGAGAAGGTATGAGCAGAGGGAAGAGATGATAGGATGGAAGAGGAGAGAGTAGCGGGGGAGAGAGAGCAAAGGTTGGGACGGCGCGATACCATCCGAGTAGGGGCAGTGTGGGAAGTGTTGGATGAGAGCGAGAGGGAAAAGGATACAAGGTAGTGGTCGGAGACTTGGAGGGGAGTTGCAATGAGGTTAGTGGAAGAACAGCATCTAGTAAAGATGAGGTCGAGCGTATTGCCTGCCTTGTGAGTAGGGGGGAAGGTGAGAGGGTGAGGTCAAAAGAGGAGAGGAGTGGAAAGAAGGAGGCAGAGAGGAATGAGTCAAAGGTAGACGTGGGGAGGTTAAAGTCGCCCAGGACTGTGAGAGGTGAGCCGTCCTCAGGAAAGGAGCTTATCAAGGCATCAAGCTCATTGATGAACTCTCCGAGGGAACCTGGAGGGCGATAAATGATAAGGATGTTAAGCTTGAAAGGGCTGGTAATTGTGACAGCATGGAATTCAAAGGAGGCGAT
Organism: Oncorhynchus masou masou; assembly: GCF_036934945.1. Lineage (NCBI taxonomy): Eukaryota > Metazoa > Chordata > Actinopteri > Salmoniformes > Salmonidae > Oncorhynchus > Oncorhynchus masou. Next base: position 5,768,904 of record NC_088212.1, on the reverse strand, counting down.
AGATAGATGGTTAAGGGGAGAAAGAGAGAATGACCACTTGGGAGAGATGAGGATCCCGGTGCCACCACCCCGCTGACCAGAAGCTCTCGGGGTGTGCGAGAACACGTGGGCGGACGAAGAGAGAGCAGTAGGAGTAGCAGTGTTATCTGTGGTGATCCATGTTTCCGTCAGTGCCAAGAAGTCGAGGGACTGGAGGGAGGCATAGGCTGAGATGAAGTCTGCCTTGTTGGCCGCAGATCGGCAGTTCCAGAGGCTATCGGAGACCTGGACGTGGGTCGTGCGCGCTGGGACCACCAGATTAGGGTGGCCAGATTAGGGTGGCCGCGGCCACGCGGTGTGGGAGCGTTTGTATGGTCTGTGCAGAGAGGAGAGAACAGGGATAGATAGACACATAGTTGACAGGCTACAGAAGAGGCTACGCTAATGCAAAGGAGATTGGAATGACAAGTGGACTACACGTCTCGAATGTTCAGAAAGTTAAGCTTACGTAGCAAGAATCTCATTGACTAAAATGATTGAAATGATACAGTACTGCTTGAGTAGGCTAGCTGGCAGTGGCTGCGTTGTTGACTTTGTAGGCTAGCTGGCAGTGGCTGCGTTGTTGACACTACACTAATCAAGTCGTTCCGTCGAGTGTAATAGTTTCTACAGTGCTGCTATTCGGGGCTAGCTGGCTAGCTGGCTAGCTAGCAGTGTTGATTACGTTACGTTACATTAAAAGAACGACAATAGCTGGCTAGCTAACCTAGAAAATCGCTCTAGACTACACAATTGTCTTAGATACAAAGACGGCTATGTAGCTAGCTAGCTACGATCAAACAAATCAAACCGTTGTACTGTAATGAAGTGAAATGAAAATGTGATACTACCTGTGGAGCGAAGCGGAATGTTGACCGGGTTGTTGAAGTTCTATTCGGTAGACTTTGGCTAGCTGTTGGCTAGCTAGCTAGCTAGCAGTATCTCCTACGTTAAGGACGACAAATAGCTGGCTAGCTAACCTCGGTAAATTAAGATAATCACTCTAAGTCTACACACTCTAAACTACACAATTATCTTGGATACGAAGACAGCAAAGACAACTATGTAGCTAGCTAACACTACACTAATCGAGTCGTTCAGTTGAGTGTAATAGTTTCTACAGTGCTGGTAGACGGTGGACGTTAGCTAGCTGCTGGGCAGATAGCAGTGTAGACTACGTTAGGACGACGAAATACGATAATTACGCAATTATCTTTGATACAAAGACGGCTATGTAGCTAGCTAAGAAGAAATTGCTAAGATTAGACAAATCAAACCGTTGTACTATAATGAAATGTAATGAAAAGTTATACTACCTGCGGACCGAAGTGTAGATGCGACCGCTCGCTCCAACCCGGAAAAAGAAAACCCAGATATATTCATCGATATACCTATAAAAACATTCAACAAAACATACAAAAACACAAGGCCGTGAGCAAAAATAGACCCTACATAGCACCTCTTGTACTTACTACGGAAATGACCCTTGTTGTGGATACGTATCAGTTGACTGTCCTATGAACTTGGAATGTCAGCATATACATGTAAACCATCCTTATGAAAACCCTGGCAAGTGTAACCACCTCCAGAGACAACTCCATACAGGCAGTTTGGATTACCAAACATCCAGAAACTATCCACAATACCTCTGTCTTGATAATTTAGCATAATAAGAGATGGCGCAACCTGAGTTATTTTACCACACAACCCTCTTTTATTCCTCACCAACCCTTTATCTTTATTTCTACGAACCCCTGCAGTCTCTAGTACCCAAATAGTATCAAATTCTACAGTGGTGTTACCTACATCAATACCTTCGGTGTTATGGCTGTAAAAACATTCATATATTCCTTTAATCACAGTCTTTCCATCTAACAAAGGTCCATTTAATTCAGTTCAAATGTTATAGACAGCACAATCCTTGTCACCCAAACCAATGTTGTTCAACACAGCCTCTAGTTCTCCTCGAGCAATCCTACATTCTATGTCACACAAAGGAATGTAGTATTTTCTCTGAACATTGAACATTTTATATTTAACACATTTCTTCAAATGATGCAGGTTCAGGTACTGTCAAAAGATCAGACAAAGGTGATTTACTACACAATATACAATTGTCCATTCTGTGCCCGTTTGCCGTATACTTAGCCCATCAGTACCATTCGTTTTTCACCTCTTCTTCCTGTGTGATGTCATTGAACGATTCTGAGTCTGATACATCTATACCTGTCATCTTGGCAATGTTCTTGTCATGAGATAGATCATTTGAGTTTGAAAAAGAATTCCAAATCTCATTAAAGAATCATTTTGGCTCTGATTTGTCAGGTGTCTTTGTGGTTGCCGTGGTCTGCTTGGTAAGAGCAGTTGGTGTCATCTCAGTGGTAGTTGCTGTGGTCGTTACAGCAGCCGCCACCATTGTTGTCATTGCTTTGGTTGTCACAAGCTGTTCTTGTTTAGGTGTTGGCACAGGACCCAATTCAACATATTCGTAACTGTTTCCTTCACTCAGTCCTGTTCTTGTATTTTCAACTACAAATTCTTCACCTTCTGCTGGTGTTATCTTGTTCATGATAAACTCCCAGCCTTCCACACGTTTGGTTAGTGTCAGGTCACATCCTTTGAGGTCCCAAACAGCTTCTCCCTTTGTTATATGACGCGTCCATCCACAGAGTGGCTCCTCCGGGACAGGTTTCTTCTCCCATACAGGAACTGTCCTCTGTTCCCCTGGTTCTGTTAGAAGTTGTGGCGGAACATGAAACTTAAACCTATCAACAGGTCCTGTCTTTTTACCTCGTTCGACAGGTTCCTCTCTTCTCTTCCTGCTTTTATCATTTATCTTGATTGTGAGTGCGTGCATTATCTTCCTATTGTCCTCAGTTGCTCTTACTCTGTCATTGTCACTGTTCTTTCGTGGTCCTAATTCCAATGGTTCATTATGGAGATCAGGTAAGAGCTGAAAAGTCAATTGTGGGGAAATCCCCATTTCTTTCATCTTGCAGGATGTCTCCTTCTGCTCTTGGTAAGGCTTCTCCTCCACTCTCTTCTCCTGTTGTTCCCTCCTCAGGCCGAACTGAGCCTCCATCTGGGAAGACTTCCATTTCCGGGAAGAGATGTTCCCATTCTTTAGGCGATACCTCGTGGTCCCACTGTAGAGGGCTTCCGTCAACAGAGTCAGCATCCTCTGTGTCCCCATCTCTGTATGGTTGTGTCCTTCTCTCCGTCGGGACTCGGGTACAGTGGTTTAGATGACACCACGTCTTGCTTCTTTTCACTTGGACGGCCGTGATTGTGGCTGCTGCCACCTCGTAGGGTCCTTCCCTCCTCGGCTGATCCCACTTCCTTCGGAATACTCTCGAACGTAGACTGGATCTCCTGGTATCACTGGGAGAGGTCCTTCTGGTCCCCTTGGATCATCAGATGTGGAACCTCTCGTCCTGGTTCAGGTTTCTGCCTTCTTTCTGTGGGGCATTCATACTTAAAGACTTATGGCCTCTGTTCTATGATTACACCATACATTCTCTTACTTCCATCACTCATCACACAAACTGACATTCCAGCTGAAGCTGGGGAACCCTTCTCCATCTGGTTTCCTAAACAAAAGACTTAGAAAACAAAAAACACAACATAACAGTATTGACAATGTTATGTGTTATGCATGACTGTATTCATAAATACTGAAATCTAAGACCATGACAATTCCCACTCTCTCTTCACCTGACTCTATGCTTCCAGGATGTGTTTCTGCTGGACTCTACAAAAATGGAAGCCCTAATTAGCTTCCTCATGCTTTTATCCAGTCTTCCCCTTTCAGCCACAGGTTCTGAGAGGTGTTCCCAAATCATGTCATTTTTTACTTAGTTCCCCATTTGCTCTATATCAACTGATAAGCCTGTGCATAACCTTAATCAACATTATTTCTTCTTGAATTAATTCAACACTGAATACAACTACCATCTATCCTTATTCACATGATACATTATCAAATAAAACAAATAACCCCCACACTCAACCCAGTATGTCTACAGTGGAATCTAGTTTCTCTCTCTCTCTCTCTCTCTCTCTCTTTTGTTTTGTTTCACGTCCTCTGTCATGGTGTTTTCAAGCTCACCCATTATTCAGCTGGACCTTACTTCTCGTGAAACTTATGCACCCATCAAAGAGAGACATGACGATCTTTACCACTGCAGGTGCTGTGAGAGGTATATCCCCAGCCTGGTGTATGTTGATGTACACTCAGTCTCCAGAATTCAGCCCATACCCTTCCATCTGGCCTCTTATGTGCTGTCTTTTCCTGGAGGCATACACACTAACACATGGGTTATTTGCTGACAACAGACTTTCTTCATATAGCAGGATCACTAAATTTTAATTTTTAAATAACAGCCCTATGTAAACATTCTGTTATGTAAACATTCTGTCTCAAATACCTGGCCTCTTGCCACAAAAATATTCATAATGATAGCCAAAATATGGTCCCTACAACACCTGCTGTAAGAATAATCAGTCAAGTGTCTTCCAATCCTAACAAAACTAAGTCCTAAGCTTCTCAAACTTTTGCTCTAGTGTTCAAAATGCCACTACTTATTATTTTTACCATAATCTAGGTGTGTGTAATGTTCTATTTACTTTTAGAATTGTACCTATATTTTAATTGTCCCTACAAGACCAACTGTCCTTCCTTATCTGTTAATTATCCCATAGGTCACATCCTATCCTAGAACACCATTTACCCATCCCCCCTTTGTTACCTGGCTCTGCCCAGGCAACAACCTTGCCTACTCTTAAACAATGATTTAGGTAAAATTAGTAAATTATCCTTATATCTGACATCATCATGTAGGAGCCCCTTTTAATTTTCCACACGTCCAATTCTCCCTTTAATAGTCAAGTTCAATGCTACATTAGACATATTAAAGAACCCTTTATCCTTAAAATCAAAATTAACTTGTGTAATTTAAAACTCATAAAATAAAAACTCATAAAATTCCATATTTGAGTGTGCCTCTTTAAAATACCTTTGCACCAAAACAAATAGTCCTAACGATGGTTTTAGGTATATATACTTGCAGACCTGTTTTAATTTGGTCGTTTATGGCCTCATTCTCCTCAAGATTATAATCCCAGGAAACATCCAAAATTGAGACACCTAAACATCAATATTCCCAGAAGAACACAACACTCCTAACTAGCATTCACTATGCTAATTCCGATTCAGAAACTCAAAAGTGAACTATAAACTAAACCTAATGATGATTCCCCTTTAACTCAAATCATTAATCATAAGTTTTTTAAACAACGTCAATGTATATGATTACTTAAATGAACATGCTATCCTTAGATACAATTAACCCGATAACGTTATTGTATTACTTCTTCCCCTCTGCCGCAAATGTCGTACATTTCTCAGTGTAAGAAATCCTAAACCCAGATATTTAAAAAAAAAAAAAAATATAAACGCGTTTTTCCTTGGCTCCTTCAACTCACATATTTTAGATAACTTCCATCCGTCCTGGTATGAAGAATCCTACTTAAACACACCAGAACTAATGCTTAATTAAGTTGAATCAACTCCTAGAATAACCAGTCTCATAGTAATCAAACAAGTAGGTATATGGACTTCTGAAAAGTGACTCAAAACAATAATGCACGCATTTTCCTTCTAAAAGACAAGAACAATTTTCTCCGGTACCCCCAGTCCGTGGCGACAACAGTGCCTCGCGAGTGATGTCATCAACAAGCGCTCAACTTTGGCTCAATCCGTAACGACTTTCAATGAATTGTTGGCTGTCTACAGCAACAGTATTTCGGGTTCGATGAACCAACCCTAATTTATCACGTCTGTTGAATCCTGAACTAGAGTTTACAACATCAATCAACATTTCTCATCTTCCAATTCGCTAAATGTATTTCGATGGGCACAAATCTATCGTAATTATTTCCCGTTATTATTCAGAGCATTTTAATTACGACTCTATTCCCAATATATTATTCCCAACAGATAATTTAGTGAACAGACATCACTTCACCCTTATTTTAAGTTGAATGAGTTAGTCTTTAAATTAGAACCAAACAAACTATTTAATACGTTCAGTTTATATCTTATACCAATACTAGTGACTATAACCTTCTCTGCAAAACAATTTAATTACCACCAAGAACTCAGATATATTTTTAATTAACGCCTCGGCTGGGAACCGAACCCTTGATCGCAGTTTGTAAGACTGCTCCGCTCACCACTATAACAGCAATGCTATGAACCTGACTGAGATTCTCCGCAAATAGACCCATTTTACAGTTATCTATAGTTGTTTATCCAGCATCTGGACAACAGAAAATAGTCCTAATTTAAACGCTCAAACTTTTCCCTCAGTTAGGAAAAGACCATAACCAAAGACCATAACCCCAGGGAACTGATAATTTCTCCTATGAACCCATGTTAAAATTGAAATAAACCAATTTGAATAACTATTCAATTAAAAAAATAATAGAATTTCAAAGTGATGGTACACTTTGAATAGAGACTGGTGTTTCTCAATCATTTTATAATTAACTCCCACCTGTTCCAACAATTTCTAGTGAAGTTGATCAGTCTTCACGGGAAATTCTTAGGATCCAGGGCATTTGACACCATTAAAATGTTTCCACTCTCCTTTCTTTAGAAACAACTTAAATATATTTTCAAAAACATTTCCATCCTTCTGCATACTCAATTTGAAACCGAACTGAAAACCCATTGAAAATGTAACCCCTTTTTTCTGGAAAAGAAATGTACATTTCGTTAACATTCACCATGCCACCCTCTAAATCAGCAAGCCAACAGTAACACACATACCAAAATCCCCTCACTTTTCCCGAGCATGCGACAAAAGCTCCAGCCATGCACAGAACGCACAATTCCTCCCTGCTCGGCCATCTGTATCCTACCCTTAGAAACTGAAAACACCCATACACTACAATTTGCTCTTCTTCTTAACTAATTCTACCACGTTTGTGATTTCTCATATACGTTTATTTTCCGTATTTTGACGCCAATAACAACTTCTCCACGCATTCAATCACCATTAAAACCCTAGTAAAACCTACTCTATAATGTCTACAACTGTATTACTGAATATTACAGAAGCCTTAATGTCTTATTCTAGTACAGCACCTCAAATACCACTATGTTTTTATCTTTGCTTATACTATTACTTTAACTTTATTCAGTGTATTAAATCCCATTTCTTATTTATAATATAATGCACTTTCTTATCTCTTTATTTATCCGCTTGCTATTTTCTCTTTTAGCCTATTTTACTATTTAATTCCTGAGACTGTTTTTAAATTGCAGCTTCCTATTTCGTTTACAGGGCTCGTGATACTTTTTTAAAATGTGTTCTAGACTTCTATTTTCATGCACTTTTCTCACTTTATTCTTGACCGCCTAGATTTATTTTAACCAGTATATTTTAATCTGTATATATTTAAGTTATTTCTTCCTACTTGGCATTGAGAGTTAAATGCGCTCTCTTTCTCAAATTACACTTAGTTAACTGTCAGAGAGGTCAGCGCATTCCCAGTTGGTCACAGACACACAGCCTGTTCTTCCTCTTCTTTCTAATCTGCTCATTCATCACAAAGAATTATATTACCGCATTCATTCAATCCCTTTGTTTTTACCTAAAAACAAAACAGTTTATTACCTAACTTAATTCCCTTCCTCTACATAAACTGGTATTATCCTATAGGATTTTTCACTCATACCCTTCGTTTTTACCCAAAAACGACCTATAGTTTATCCCCTAGCTTAATACACTTCCTCTACATAAACTGGTATTATCCTATAGGATTTTTACGACATGACGAGACTACTGTCTAATCGGATCAGCTTGTCTTCATATCCTATTCATCCACCCCGTATTGATCTTTATTCTACGTTAGAGCAATATCGTGGCGCGACCTACTGATTTATAAACCCCCGTTTAGCTAGGCAGAGCGTTTTATATTCGTAGGATTTCCTTTTTCAGTTGAACGTTGCACAATCAGGCTAACGTTTTCCCCGTTCTAAATATCCGTCCGTTTCAGACCTCTTTCATAGAGCGCTATCCACGAATATTTATCTATCTACTTATCAATAAAGTAGCCTACCCATACAGACCTTCAGATATATATTTTGAAGCGGTATCGCAGGATTTCCTTTTTCAGTTGAACGTTGCACAATCAGGCTAACGTTTTCCCCGTTCTAAATATCCACCCGTACAGACCTTCATTTCAAAGCGGTAGCCATGTGTATTTATTTTCTAAATAATCATCCGTACAGACCTTTTCCTTGAAGCGGTAGCCATGAATATTTTATCTATATCTCACTACTTATTTATTTTCCAAACATATAAGCAGACAGCTGTAGCCCTGTGCCTGATTCCAACCACTCAGCCAGAGAGCGCAACACACTCGCACCCTCCGAGCACCCGACACCAGCGAAGTTCACAGCCCCCGCTTACTTACAAACTAAACATGCATACACATTAGTATTTATACAATTCCCAAGCTTATATACATGCATGCAATTCATTGAATTCAAAAGTTCTTTCGTTTCTACGGTTTTTAGGAAATTTGAGAGAGAGACCTACTTGACGCTCCCCTTGCTGCTACAGGATCTTTTGTGGCAATCTACGCAGACATTTCAGCTTACCTTGTTTAAAGCTGGGTGGCCACCCTTGTCTTGCCAGATTGCCCCAAAGATCCCACGGCCAGCGAAGAACGTCTTCAGTCCCTGAAATTCCTGGCAAAGCTCGCCAATATGTAGTAGAAAATCGGATCAAATACAATGCATTACAGAACTTGTGAAGTCAATTCGGCTTTTTAATACAAGAATATAGCAAGCCGGGAAGGTCCATGGAACACACTCCACTTCCCAGAGCCCCGGCTCCAGTATTTATCCACCTATCTCATATCGGTCCACCCCATATGCAGATATACATATTTCCCTGATTCTTTGTTTATCATTATCTTTTTAGTTCAGGCTTCCTACTTGCTTCCGCCCACTAACACCCACATCTGCTTTCCGTTAGATTATAATAATGGCAAGACCCTTGCTTTGACCTAAACCTCTAACCTATGACCTATGCTTTGACCCTGTAATTAGCTCCATGTGTTCTTTTGTATGTGTGTCTTTATCTCGGATCAGCAGACTGTGTGTTTCCTCTAGTTTTTGGTGTGTCCAGCCGTCTTGGCGCCTACATGTCTCCTTCTCTTCATGTGGTCTGTTTAGTGTTCAACTATTCTATACATCTATGGCCTCCTCTGGTCACCTCTCCTATACAATGGACAATGTATTTTACCAGAATGGCAAATGCACTCTATAAGTGTATCTCTTTCTTGTGTTACTATATTTATGCTCCTCCATATATGTCTATCTCCCAAATACCCCCCCTCTGGTGCTTAATAAGCACCAAAAACATATATGGAGCATAATTCCAACAGTTGATTAACAAAAATAAAGCTTCCTAATTAACTTAGACCAAACATCTCTAGTATTACATAAGAGTAAAAGATCTAGTTAGAAACAATACAAGAAATACATAACATTTTGTTGAAGCATGAACATGTAGGTACAAAATAAAATTGACACAACATCATTCTAAATTTAAGCTATCAACATGATCCTCCCTCTCAGACAAACATGATACCAACCTCTGTTAAACGATTAAGGACATGGTCCATAGACACTTATAACCAGGATATCCCACTGTGTCCTACATGTTTTTAAATTTAACCTAGTATCTAAAAGGCAAAACTAACTTTTAATTTACATTTACATTTAAGTCATTTGGCAGACGCTCTTATCCAGAGCGACTTACAAATTGGTGAATTCACCTTATGACATCCAGTGGAACAGCCACTTTACAATAGTGCATCTAAATCATTTAAGGGGGGGTGAGAATGATTACTTTATCCTATCCTAGGTATTCCTTAAAGAGGTGGGGTTTCAGGTGTCTCCGGAAGGTGGTGATTGACTCCGCTGTCCTGGCGTCGTGAGGGAGTTTGTTCCACCATTGGGGGGCCAGAGCAGCGAACAGTTTTGACTGGGCTGAGTGGGAACTGTACTTCCTCAGTGGTAGGGAGGCGAGCAGGCCAGAGGTGGATGAACGCAGTGCTCTTGTTTGGGTGTAGGGCCTGATCAGAGCCTGGAGGTACTGCGGTGCCGTTCCCCTCACAGCTCCGTAGGCAAGCACCATGGTCTTGTAGCGGATGCGAGCTTCAACTGGAAGCCAGTGGAGAGAGCGGAGGAGCGGGGTGACGTGAGAGAACTTGGGAAGGTTGAACACCAGACGGGCTGCGGCGTTCTGGATGAGTTGTAGGGGTTTAATGGCACAGGCAGGGAGCCCAGCCAACAGCGAGTTGCAGTAATCCAGACGGGAGATGACAAGTGCCTGGATTAGGACCTGCGCCGCTTCCTGTGTGAGGCAGGGTCGTACTCTGCGGATGTTGTAGAGCATGAACCTACAGGAACGGGCCACCGCCTTGATGTTAGTTGAGAACGACAGGGTGTTGTCCAGGATCACGCCAAGGTTTTTAGCGCTCTGGGAGGAGGACACAATGGAGTTGTCAACCGTGATGGCGAGATCATGGAACGGGCAGTCCTTCCCCGGGAGGAAGAGCAGCTCCGTCTTGCCGAGGTTCAGCTTGAGGTGGTGATCCGTCATCCACACTGATATGTCTGCCAGACATGCAGAGATGCGATTCGCCACCTGGTCATCAGAAGGGGGAAAGGAGAAGATTAATTGTGTGTCGTCTGCATAGCAATGATAGGAGAGACCATGTGAGGTTATGACAGAGCCAAGTGACTTGGTGTATAGCGAGAATAGGAGAGGGCCTAGAACAGAGCCCTGGGGGACCCCAGTGGTGAGAGCGCGTGGCGAGGAGACAGATTCTCGCCACGCCACCTGGTAGGAGCGACCTGTCAGGTAGGACGCAATCCAAGCGTGGGCCGCGCCGGAGATGCCCAACTCGGAGAGGGTGGAGAGGAGGATCTGATGGTTCACAGTATCGAAGGCAGCCGATAGGTCTAGAAGGATGAGAGCAGAGGAGAGAGAGTTAGCTTTAGCAGTGCGGAGCGCCTCCGTGATACAGAGAAGAGCAGTCTCAGTTGAATGACTAGTCTTGAAACCTGACTGATTTGGATCAAGAAGGTCATTCTGAGAGAGATAGCGGGAGAGCTGGCCAAGGACGGCACGTTCAAGAGTTTGAGAGAAAAGAAAGAAGGGATACTGGTCTGTAGTTGTTGACATCGGAGGGATCGAGTGTAGGTTTTTTCAGAAGGGGTGCAACTCTCGCTCTCTTGAAGACGGAAGGGACGTAGCCAGCGGTCAGGGATGAGTTGATGAGCGAGGTGAGGTAAGGGAGAAGGTCTCCGGAAATGGTCTGGAGAAGAGAGGAGGGGATAGGGTCAAGCGGGCAGGTTGTTGGGCGGCCGGCCGTCACAAGAAGCGAGATTTCATCTGGAGAGAGAGGGGAGAAAGAGGTCAGAGCACAGGGTAGGGCAGTGTGAGCAGAACCAGCGGTGTCGTTTGACTTAGCAAACGAGGATCGGATGTCGTCGACCTTCTTTTCAAAATGGTTGACGAAGTCATCTGCAGAGAGGGAGGAGGGGGGGAGGATTCAGGAGGGAGGAGAAGGTGGCAAAGAGCTTCCTAGGGTTAGAGGCAGATGCTTGGAATTTAGAGTGGTAGAAAGTGGCTTTAGCAGCAGAGACAGAGGAGGAAAATGTAGAGAGGAGGGAGTGAAAGGATGCCAGGCCCGCAGGGAGGCGAGTTTTCCTCCATTTCCGCTCGGCTGCCCGGAGCACTGTTCTGTGAGCTCGCAATGAGTCGTCGAGCCACGGAGCGGGAGGGGAGGACCGAGCCGGCCTGGAGGATAGGGGACATAGAGAGTCAAAGGATGCAGAAAGGGAAGAGAGGAGGGTTGAGGAGGCAGAATCAGGAGATAGGTTGGAGAAGGTATGAGCAGAGGGAAGAGATGATAGGATGGAAGAGGAGAGAGTAGCGGGGGAGAGAGAGCAAAGGTTGGGACGGCGCGATACCATCCGAGTAGGGGCAGTGTGGGAAGTGTTGGATAAGAGCGAGAGGGAAAAGGATACAAGGTAGTGGTCGGAGACTTGGAGGGGAGTTCCAATGAGGTTAGTGGAAGAACAGCATCTAGTAAAGATGAGGTCGAGCGTATTGCCTGCCTTGTGAGTAGGGGGGGAAGGTGAGAGGGTGAGGTCAAAAGAGGAGAGGAGTGGAAAGAAGGAGGCAGAGAGGAATGAGTCAAAGGTAGACATGGGGAGGTTAAAGTCGCCCAGGACTGTGAGAGGTGAGCCGTCCTCAGGAAAGGAGCTTATCAAGGCATCAAGCTCATTGATGAACTCTCCGAGGGGACCTGGAGGGCGATAAATGATAAGGATGTTAAGCTTGAAAGGGCTGGTAACTGTGACAGCATGGAATTCAAAGGAGGCGATAGATAGATGGGTAAGGGGAGAAAGAGAGAATGACCACTTGGGAGAGATGAGGATCCCGGTGCCACCACCCCGCTGACCAGAAGCTCTCGGGGTGTGCGAGAACACGTGGGCGGACGAAGAGAGAGCAGTAGGAGTAGCAGTGTTATCTGTGGTGATCCATGTTTCCGTCAGTGCCAAGAAGTCGAGGGACTGGAGGGAGGCATAGGCTGAGATGAAGTCTGCCTTGTTGGCCGCAGATCGGCAGTTCCAGAGGCTATCGGAGACCTGGACGTGGGTCGTGCGCGCTGGGACCACCAGATTAGGGTGGCCAGATTAGGGTGGCCGCGGCCACGCGGTGTGGAGCGTTTGTATGGTCTGTGCAGAGAGGAGAGAACAGGGATAGATAGACACATAGTTGACAGGCTACAGAAGAGGCTACGCTAATGCAAAGGAGATTGGAATGACAAGTGGACTACACGTCTCGAATGTTCAGAAAGTTAAGCTTACGTAGCAAGAATCTTATTGACTAAAATGATTGAAATGATACAGTACTGCTTGAGTAGGCTAGCTGGCAGTGGCTGCGTTGTTGACTTTGTAGGCTAGCTGGCAGTGGCTGCGTTGTTGACACTACACTAATCAAGTCGTTCCGTCGAGTGTAATAGTTTCTACAGTGCTGCTATTCGGGGGCTAGCTGGCTAGCTAGCAGTGTTGATTACGTTACGTTACGTTAAAAGAACGACAATAGCTGGCTAGCTAACCTAGAAAATCGCTCTAGACTACACAATTGTCTTAGATACAAAGACGGCTATGTAGCTAGCTAGCTACGATCAAACAAATCAAACCGTTGTACTGTAATGAAGTGAAATGAAAATGTGATACTACCTGTGGAGCGAAGCGGAATGTTGACCGGGTTGTTGAAGTTCTATTCAGTAGACGTTGGCTAGCTGTTGGCTAGCTAGCTAGCTAGCAGTATCTCCTACGTTAAGGACGACAAATAGCTGGCTAGCTAACCTCGGTAAATTAAGATAATCACTCTAAGTCTACACACTCTAAACTACACAATTATCTTGGATACGAAGACAGCAAAGAGAACTATGTAGCTAGCTAACACTACACTAATCGAGTCGTTCAGTTGAGTGTAATAGTTTCTACAGTGCTGGTAGACGGTGGACGTTAGCTAGCTGCTGGGCAGATAGCAGTGTAGACTACGTTAGGACGACGAAATACGATAATTACGCAATTATCTTTGATACAAAGACGGCTATGTAGCTAGCTAAGAAGAAATTGCTAAGATTAGACAAATCAAACCGTTGTACTATAATGAAATGTAATGAAAATGTAATGAAAAGTTATACTACCTGCGGACCGAAGTGTAGATGCGACCGCTCGCTCCAACCCGGAAAAAGAAAACCCAGATATATTCATCGATATACCTATAAAAACATTCAACAAAACATACAAAAACACAAGGCCGTGAGCAAAAATAGACCCTACATAGCACCTCTTGTACTTACTACGGAAATGACCCTTGTTGTGGATACGTATCAGTTGACTGTCCTATGAACTTGGAATGTCAGCATATACATGTAAACCATCCTTATGAAAACCCTGGCAAGTGTAACCACCTCCAGAGACAACTCCATACAGGCAGTTTGGATTACCAAACATCCAGAAACTACCCACAATACCTCTGTCTTGATAATTTAGCATAATAAGAGATGGCGCAACCTGAGTTATTTTACCACACAACCCTCTTTTATTCCTCACCAACCCTTTATCTTTATTTCTACGAACCCCTGCAGTCTCTAGTACCCAAATAGTATCACATTCTACAGTGGTGTTACCTACATCAATACCTTCGGTGTTATGGCTGTAAAAACATTCATATATTCCTTTAATCACAGTCTTTCCATCTAACAAAGGTCCATTTAATTCAGTTCAAATGTTATAGACAGCACAATCCTTGTCACCCAAACCAATGTTGTTCAACACAGCCTCTAGTTCTCCCTCGAGCAATCCTACATTCTATGTCACACAAAGGAATGTAGTATTTTCTCTGAACATTGAACATTTTATATTTAACACATTTCTTCAAATGATGCAGGTTCAGGTACTGTCAAAAGATCAGACAAAGGTGATTTACTACACAATATACAATTGTCCATTCTGTGCCCGTTTGCCGTATACTTAGCCCATCAGTACCATTCGTTTTTCACCTCTTCTTCCTGTGTGATGTCATTGAACGATTCTGAGTCTGATACATCTATACCTGTCATCTTGGCAATGTTCTTGTCATGAGATAGATCATTTGAGTTTGAAAAAGAATTCCAAATCTCATTAAAGAATAATTTTGGCTCTGATTTGTCAGGTGTCTTTGTGGTTGCCGTGGTCTGCTTGGTAAGAGCAGTTGGTGTCATCTCAGTGGTAGTTGCTGTGGTCGTTACAGCAGCCGCCACCATTGTTGTCATTGCTTTGGTTGTCACAAGCTGTTCTTGTTTAGGTGTTGGCACAGGACCCAATTCAACATATTCGTAACTGTTTCCTTCACTCAGTCCTGTTCTTGTATTTTCAACTACAAATTCTTCACCTTCTGCTGGTGTTATCTTGTTCATGATAAACTCCCAGCCTTCCACACGTTTGGTTAGTGTCAGGTCACATCCTTTGAGGTCCCAAACAGCTTCTCCCTTTGTTATATGACGCGTCCATCCACAGAGTGGCTCCTCCGGGACAGGTTTCTTCTCCCATACAGGAACTATCCTCTGTTCCCCTAGTTCTGTTAGAAGTTGTGGCGGAACATGAAACTTAAACCTATCAACAGGTCCTGTCTTTTTACCTCGTTCGACAGGTTCCTCTCTTCTCTTCCTGCTTTTATCATTTATCTTGATTGTGAGAGTGCGTGCATTATCTTCCTATTGTCCTCAGTTGCTCTTACTCTGTCATTGTCACTGTTCTTTCGTGGTCCTAATTCCAATGGTTCATTATGGAGATCAGGTAAGAGCTGAAAAGTCAATTGTGGGGAAATCCCCATTTCTTTCATCTTGCAGGATGTCTCCTTCTGCTCTTGGTAAGGCTTCTCCTCCACTCTCTTCTCCTGTTGTTCCCTCCTCAGGCCGAACTGAGCCTCCATCTGGGAAGACTTCCATTTCCGGGAAGAGATGTTCCCATTCTTTAGGCGATACCTCGTGGTCCCACTGTAGAGGGCTTCCGTCAACAGAGTCAGCATCCTCTGTGTCCCCATCTCTGTATGGTTGTGTCCTTCTCTCCGTCGGGACTCGGGTACAGTGGTTTAGATGACACCACGTCTTGCTTCTTTTCACTTGGACGGCCGTGATTGTGGCTGCTGCCACCTCGTAGGGTCCTTCCCTCCTCGGCTGATCCCACTTCCTTCGGAATACTCTCGAACGTAGACTGGATCTCCTGGTATCACTGGGAGAGGTCCTTCTGGTCCCCTTGGATCATCAGATGTGGAACCTCTCGTCCTGGTTCAGGTTTCTGCCTTCTTTCTGTGGGGCATTCATACTTAAAGACTTATGGCCTCTGTTCTATGATTACACCATACATTCT
Source organism: Oncorhynchus masou masou (assembly GCF_036934945.1). NCBI lineage: Eukaryota > Metazoa > Chordata > Actinopteri > Salmoniformes > Salmonidae > Oncorhynchus > Oncorhynchus masou. Next base: position 5,752,865 of record NC_088212.1, on the reverse strand, counting down.
CTTACTTCCATCACTCATCACACAAACTGACATTCCAGCTGAAGCTGGGGAACCCTTCTCCATCTGGTTTCCTAAACAAAAGACTTAGAAAACAAAAAACACAACATAACAGTATTGACAATGTTATGTGTTATGCATGACTGTATTCATAAATACTGAAATCTAAGACCATGACAATTCCCACTCTCTCTTCACCTGACTCTATGCTTCCAGGATGTGTTTCTGCTGGACTCTACAAAAATGGAGGCCCTAATTAGCTTCCTCATGCTTTTATCCAGTCTTCCCCTTTCAGCCACAGGTTCTGAGAGGTGTTCCCAAATCATGTCATTTTTTACCTAGTTCCCCATTTGCTCTATATCAACTGATAAGCCTGTGCATAACCTTAATCAACATTATTTCTTCTTGAATTAATTCAACACTGAATACAACTACCATCTATCCTTATTCACATGATACATTATCAAATAAAACAAATAACCCCCACACTCAACCCAGTATGTCTACAGTGGAATCTAGTTTCTCTCTCTCTCTCTCTCTCTCTCTCTCTCTCTCTCTTTTGTTTTGTTTCACATCCTCTGTCATGGTGTTTTCAAGCTCACCCATTATTCAGCTGGACCTTACTTCTCGTGAAACTTATGCACCCATCAAAGAGAGACATGACGATCTTTACCACTGCAGGTGCTGTGAGAGGTATATCCCCAGCCTGGTGTATGTTGATGTACACTCAGTCTCCAGAATTCAGCCCATACCCTTCCATCTGGCCTCTTATGTGCTGTCTTTTCCTGGAGGCATACACACTAACACATGGGTTATTTGCTGACAACAGACTTTCTTCATATAGCAGGATCACTAAATTTTAATTTTTAAATAACAGCCCTATGTAAACATTCTGTTATGTAAACATTCTGTCTCAAATACCTGGCCTCTTGCCACAAAAATATTCATAATGATAGCCAAAATATGGTCCCTACAACACCTGCTGTAAGAATAATCAGTCAAGTGTCTTCCAGTTGAAAGAACATCCAATCCTAACAAAACTAAGTCCTCAGCTTCTCAAACTTTTGTTCTAGTGTTCAAAATGCCACTACTTATTATTTTTACCATAATCTAGGTGTGTGTAATGTTCTATTTACTTTTAGAATTGTCCCTATATTTTAATTGTCCCTACAAGACCAACTGTCCTTCCTTATCTGTTAATTATCCCATAGGTCACATCCCATCCTAGAACACCATTTACCCATCCCCCCTTTGTTACCTGGCTCTGCCCAGGCAACAACCTTGCCTACTCTTAAACAATGATTTAGGTAAGATTAGTAAATTATCCTTATATCTGACATCATCATGTAGGAGCCCCTTTTAATTTTCCACACGTCCAATTCTCCCTTTAATAGTCAAGTTCAATGCTACATTAGACATATTAAAGAACCCTTTATCCTTAAAATCAAAATTAACTTGTGTAATTTAAAACTCATAAAATAAAAACTCATAAAATTCCATATTTGAGTGTGCCTCTTTAAAATACCTTTGCACCAAAACAAATAGTCCTAACGATGGTTTTAGGTGTATATACAGACCTGTTTTAATTTGGTCGTTTATGGCCTCATTCTCCTCAAGATTATAATCCCAGGAAACATCCAAAATTGAGACACCTAAACATCAATATTCCCAGAATAACACAACACTCCTAACTAGCATTCACTATGCTAATTCCGATTCAGAAACTCAAAAGTGAACTATAAACTAAACCTAATGATGATTCCCCTTTAACTCAAATCATTAATCATAAGTTTTTTAAACAACGTCAATGTATATGATTACTTAAATGAACATGCTATCCTTAGATACAATTAACCCGATAACGTTATTGTATTACTTCTTCCCCTCTGCCGCAAATGTCGTACATTTCTCAGTGTAAGAAATCCTAATCCCAGATATTTAAAAAAAATATAAACGCGTTTTTCCTTGGCTCCTTCAACTCACATATTTTAGATAACTTCCATCCGTCCTGGTATGAAGAATCCTACTTAAACACACCAGAACTAATGCTTAATTAAGTTGAATCAACTCCTAGAATAACCAGTCTCATAGTAATCAAACAAGTAGGTATATGGACTTCTGAAAAGTGACTCAAAACAATAATGCACGCATTTTCCTTCTAAAAGACAAGAACAATTTTCTCCGGTACCCCCAGTCCGTGGCGACAACAGTGCCTCGCGAGTGATGTCATCAACAAGCGCTCAATTTTGGCTCAATCCGTAACGACTTTCAATGAATTGTTGGCTGTCTACAGCAACAGTATTTCGGGTTCGATGAACCAACCCTAATTTATCACGTCTGTTGAATCCTGAACTAGAGTTTACAACATCAATCAACATTTCTCATCTTCCAATTCGCTAAATGTATTTCGATGGGCACAAATCTATCGTAATTATTTCCCCGTTATTATTCAGAGCATTTTAATTACGACTCTATTCCCAATATATTATTCCCAACAGATAATTTAGTGAACAGACATCACTTCACCCTTATTTTAAGTTGAATGAGTTAGTCTTTCAATTAGAACCAAACAAACTATTTAATACGTTCAGTTTATATCTTATACCAATACTAGTGACTATAACCTTCTCTGCAAAACAATTTAATTACCACCAAGAACTCAGATATATTTTTAATTAACGCCTCGGCTGGGAACCGAACCCTTGATCGCAGTTTGTAAGACTGCTCCGCTCACCACTATAACAGCAATGCTATGAACCTGACTGAGATTCTCCGCAAATAGACCCATTTTACAGTTATCTATAGTTGTTTATCCAGCATCTGGACAACAGAAAATAGTCCTAATTTAAACGCTCAAACTTTTCCCTCAGTTAGGAAAAGACCATAACCAAAGACCATAACCCCAGGGAACTGATAATTTCTCCTATGAACCCATGTTAAAATTGAAATAAACCAATTTGAATAACTATTCAATTAAAAAAATTATAGAATTTCAAAGTGATGGTACACTTTGAATAGAGACTGGTGTTTCTCAATCATTTTATAATTAACTCCCACCTGTTCCAACAATTTCTAGTGAAGTTGATCAGTCTTCACGGGAAATTCTTAGGATCCAGGGCATTTGACACCATTAAAATGTTTCCACTCTCCTTTCTTTAGAAACAACTTAAATATATTTTCAAAAACATTTCCATCCTTCTGCATACCCAATTTGAAACCGAACTGAAAACCCATTGAAAATGTAACCCCTTTTTTTCTGGAAAAGAAATGTACATTTCGTTAACATTCACCATGCCACCCTCTAAATCAGCAAGCCAACAGTAACACACATACCAAAATCCCCTCACTTTTCCCGAGCATGCGACAAAAGCTCCAGCCATGCACAGAACGCACAATTCCTCCCTGCTCGGCCATCTGTATCCTACCCTTAGAAATTGAAAACACCCATACACTACAATTTGCTCTTCTTCTTAACTAATTCTACCACGTTTGTGATTTCTCATATACGTTTATTTTCCGTATTTTGACGCCAATAACAACTTCTCCACGCATTCAATCACCATTAAAACCCTAGTAAAACCTACTCTATAATGTCTACAACTGTATTACTGAATATTACAGAAGCCTTAATGTCTTATTCTAGTACAGCACCTCAAATACCACTATGTTTTTATCTTTGCTTATACTATTACTTTAACTTTATTCAGTGTATTAAATCCCATTTCTTATTTATAATATAATGCACTTTCTTATCTCTTTATTTATCCGCTTGCTATTTTCTCTTTTAGCCTATTTTACTATTTAATTCCTGAGACTGTTTTTAAATTGCAGCTTCCTATTTCGTTTACAGGGCTCGTGATACTTTTTTAAAATGTGTTCTAGACTTCTATTTTCATGCACTTTTCTCACTTTATTCTTGACCGCCTAGATTTATTTTAACCAGTATATTTTAATCTGTATATCTTTAAGTTATTTCTTCCTACTTGGCATTGAGAGTTAAATGCGCTCTCTTTCTCAAATTACACTTAGTTAACTGTCAGAGAGGTCAGCGCATTCCCAGTTGGTCACAGACACACAGCCTGTTCTTCCTCTTCTTTCTAATCTGCTCATTCATCACAAAGAATTATATTACCGCATTCATTCAATCCCTTTGTTTTTTACCTAAAAACAAAACAGTTTATTACCTTACTTAATTCACTTCCTCTACCTAAACTGGTATTATCCTATAGGATTTTTCACTCATACCCTTCGTTTTTACCCAAAAACGACCTATAGTTTATCCCCTAGCTTAATACACTTCCTCTACATAAACTGGTATTATCCTATAGGATTTTTCACTCATACCCTTCGTTTTTACCCAAAAACGACCTATAGTTTATCCCCTAGCTTAATACACTTCCTCTACATAAACTGGTATTATCCTATAGGATTTTTACGACATGACGAGACTACTGTCTAATCGGATCAGCTTGTCTTCATATCCTATTCATCCACCCCGTATTGATCTTTATTCTACGTTAGAGCAATATCGTGGCGCGACCTACTGATTTATAAACCCCCGTTTAGCTAGGCAGAGCGTTTTATATTCGTAGGATTTCCTTTTTCAGTTGAACGTTGCACAATCAGGCTAACGTTTTCCCCGTTCTAAATATCCACCCGTACAGACCTTCATTTCAAAGCGGTAGCCATGTGTATTTATTTTCTAAATAATCATCCGTACAGACCTTTTCCTTGAAGCGGTAGCCATGAATATTTTATCTATATCTCACTACTTATTTATTTTCCAAACATATAAGCAGACAGCTGTAGCCCTGTGCCTGATTCCAACCACTCAGCCAGAGAGCGCAACACACTCGCACCCTCCGAGCACCCGACACCAGCGAAGTTCACAGCCCCCGCTTACTTACAAACTAAACATGCATACACATTAGTATTTATACAATTCCCAAGCTTATATACATGCATGCAATTCATTGAATTCAAAAGTTCTTTCGTTTCTACGGTTTTTAGGAAATTTGAGAGAGAGACCTACTTGACGCTCCCCTTGCTGCTACAGGATCTTTTGTGGCAATCTACGCAGACATTTCAGCTTACCTTGTTTAAAGCTGGGTGGCCACCCTTGTCTTGCCAGATTGCCCCAAAGATCCCACGGCCAGCGAAGAACGTCTTCAGTCCCTGAAATTCCTGGCAAAGCTCGCCAATATGTAGTAGAAAATCGGATCAAATACAATGCATTACAGAACTTGTGAAGTCAATTCGGCTTTTTAATACAAGAATATAGCAAGCCGGGAAGGTCCATGGAACACACTCCACTTCCCAGAGCCCCGGCTCCAGTATTTATCCACCTATCTCATATCGGTCCACCCCATATGCAGATATACATATTTCCCTGATTCTTTGTTTATCATTATCTTTTTAGTTCAGGCTTCCTACTTGCTTCCGCCCACTAACACCCACATCTGCTTTCCGTTAGATTATAATAATGGCAAGACCCTTGCTTTGACCTAAACCTCTAACCTATGACCTATGCTTTGACCCTGTAATTAGCTCCATGTGTTCTTTTGTATGTGTGTCTTTATCTCGGATCAGCAGACTGTGTGTTTCCTCTAGTTTTTGGTGTGTCCAGCCGTCTTGGCGCCTACATGTCTCCTTCTCTTCATGTGGTCTGTTTAGTGTTCAACTATTCTATACATCTATGGCCTCCTCTGGTCACCTCTCCTATACAATGGACAATGTATTTTACCAGAATGGCAAATGCACTCTATAAGTGTATCTCTTTCTTGTGTTACAATAGTTATACTCCATATATGTCTATCTCCCAAATCACCTGTGTAACGGATGTGAAACGCAAGCTTAGTTAGCGGTGCGCGCTAAATAGCGTTTCAATCGGTGACGTCACTTGCTCTGGTTTCCATTACTCTGCAAGGGCCGCGGCTTTTGTGGAGCGATGGGTAACGATGCTTCGTGGGTGACTGTTGTTGATGTGTGCAGAGGGTCCCTGGTTCACGCCCGGGTATGGGCGGGGACAGTTTCAAGTTATACTGTTACATTGGTGCCGTGACCCAGATCACTGGTTGCTGCGGAAAAGGGGAAGGTCAGAAGGGGGTGAGTGTAATGGATGTGAAACGGCTAGGATAGTTAGCGGTGCGCGCTAAATAGCATTTCAATCAGTGACGTCACTTGCTCTGAGACCTTGAAGTAGTGGTTCCCCTTGCTCTGCAAGGGCCGTGGCTTTTGTGGAGCGATAGTCTAAAATTATACTGTTACAACTGCACACCCTAACCCAAACTCAGCCTGAACCCCCAGCCCTGTCCCCTGCACAACATAACCCAAACTCAGCCTTTACTCGACAGTGGTATGTCTGACTTTCTGATTTGTAAATTCCCTGCAGTTCCCAACATTGACCAGCAGGTGGTAATGATACTCTCTTCTCAGACAGTAAATGACCACCAGTCAGCTACATTTATTTTGTTAGGAGGGGATGGAAAAGCATTGAGACTATTTGTCATGGAATCAATTTCACTCATTTACTCATGTGAATGTGTCCAAAGAGATAAGTGAAGCTAATATTGATAGACACTGTTAAATCTTTACAGCTCAGGATAATATGACTATAATTAAAGATCATCACTACCATCTGCTGGCTGGATCGGTCTTCTGATTTGAATTGAAACAGTTTTCAGAACTTCAGAGTGATGATAGAAGACGGCACCATGCTGTATAGCAGCATAAACACTCTAATGTTGGTCACTAGTTAACAAGGTCACAAACCCTCTAATGTTGGTCTCTAGTTAACAAGGTCACAAACCCTCTAATGTTGGTCTCTAGTTAACAAGATCAAAAACCCTCTAATGTTGGTCTCTAGTTAACAAGGTCACAAACCCTCTAATGTTGGTCTCTAGTTAACAAGGTCACAAACCCTCTAATGTTGGTCTCTAGTTAACAAGGTCACAAACCCTCTGTTGGTCTCTAGTTAACAAGGTCACAAACCCTCTAATGTTGGTTTGGAAATGATTAGTGTTTACAGGTCAGATGTCACAGGACTAAAACATGCTGATAACAGGGTTGTTTTGTGCAGCGAATAGCTGGATAAAGGTTACTGTTGGTGACTTGGGGAATACAGGAAAGTGGGAAACAGGGCTGAGATAGGAAAGTAACAGGGATGAGGTGTACTGGCAAAGGAACTGGGGTCTTGAGTAACACACTGGTCATTTAGGGACAGGATATGCCTGTATCTGTACTTGATTGTATAGGTTTGAGGGGATTGGCATGTGGGTGTTAGGGTTAGGGCATGGGGTAACAGGGCTGGGGTGTGTGGGTCATTGAGTTTAGGTGTTAGGGTTAGGGCATGGGGGTAACAGGGCTGGGGTGTGTGGGTCATTGAGTTTAGGTGTTAGGGTTAGGGCATGGGGGTAACAGGGCTGGGGTGTGTGGGTCATTGAGTTTAGGTGTTAGGGTTAGGGCATGGGGGTAACAGGGCTGGGGTGTGTGGGTCATTGAGTTTAGGTGTTAGGGTTAGGGCATGGGGGTAACAGGGCTGGGGTGTGTGGGTCATTGAGTTTAGGTGTTAGGGTTAGGGCATGGGGGTAACAGGGCTGGGGTGTGTGGGTCATTGAGTTTAGGTGTTAGGGTTAGGGCATGGGGGTAACAGGGCTGGGGTGTGTGGGTCATTGAGTTTTGGTGTTAGGGTTAGGGCATGGGGTAACAGGGCTGGGGTGTGTGGGTCATTGAGTTTAGGTGTTAGGGTTAGGGCATGGGGGTAACAGGGCTGGGGTGTGTGGGTCATTGAGTTTAGGTGTTAGGGTTAGGGCATGGGGTAACAGGGCTGGGGTGTGTGGGTCATTGAGTTTAGGTGTTAGGGTTAGGGCATGGGGGTAACAGGGCTGGGGTGTGTGGGTCATTGAGTTTAGGTGTTAGGGTTAGGGCATGGGGGTAACAGGGCTGGGGTGTGTGGGTCATTGAGTTTAGGTGTTAGGGTTAGGGCATGGGGGTAACAGGGCTGGGGTGTGTGGGTCATTGAGTTTAGGTGTTAGGGTTAGGGCATGGGGGTAACAGGGCTGGGGTGTGTGGGTCATTGAGTTTAGGTGTTAGGGTTAGGGCATGGGGGTAACAGGGCTGGGGTGTGTGGGTCATTGAGTTTAGGTGTTAGGGTTAGGGCATGGGGGTAACAGGGCTGGGGTGTGTGGGTCATTGAGTTTAGGTGTTAGGGTTAGGGCATGGGGGTAACAGGGCTGGGGTGTGTGGGTCATTGAGTTTAGGTGTTAGGGTTAGGGCATGGGGGTAACAGGGCTGGGGTGTGTGGGTCATTGAGTTTAGGTGTTAGGGTTAGGGCATGGGGGTAACAGGGCTGGGGTGTGTGGGTCATTGAGTTTAGGTGTTAGGGTTAGGGCATGGGGGTAACAGGGCTGGGGTGTGTGGGTCATTGAGTTTAGGTGTTAGGGTTAGGGCATGGGGGTAACAGGGCTGAGTGACAGGAGAAATCTGATTGGTCCTGTTCTTTCTGTATATAGTGATGTCATCTACCACACAGAACTCACCTCTCTGTTTTACACCATAGTCTCAGGATCATGGTATTTACAACATGAGACCCAGAAGGACAAGCTGAAGAGGGAGGCATCAGCTGGTCAGCTTGGTAAGTATGAGAGAGTCTGGAGGAGAGAGGATTGAATCAGGGAACATGAGTGATGTCATTCTGTTTTTCAGACTAATTCATTTGTAATGTATCACATAGTCAATAGACCAGTTGATGATTGGTTCAGCTCAGATAACTGTTGACTGGAGGAAATAATTACTAATAATTGTACCACCTCCATCAAATGATAATGTCTTTATAGACATACTATTGAATGAATTAATACATTACTTATTCTAACAACCAATTAAATATGTTAATTGCTCTCAGAGTTGAAGATGGAAAAAAAATTAAAAGAGATATTAAGACAGGAGATGAAACAACTAGAGGAGAAACTGGATGATATGACCCAGGAAGTGAGAGAGAAAGACACCCAACTGGATGATATGACCCAGGAAGTGAGAGAGAAAGAGAGACTCCTGGAGGAGAAGAACCAGATAATGGAACAGAGGGAGAAACTATTAGAAGAGAAAGAAAACCAACTGGAAGAGAAAGACAAGCAACTAAAGGAAAGAGACATTCAACTAGAGGCTCTGAGAAAGAACCTGCAGCACAAGAACAGCCAAGTAGAGACCTTTAGAGTCCTACTGCAGGAAAAAGACCTTCAACTAGAGGACAGAAACCACAAGGACAGACTACTGGAAGAGAGAGACAGACGACTGGAAGAGAAAGAGGACCAACTAAAGGAAAAAGACCTTCAACTTGAAGACAGGAACCACAGACTGGGAGAGAAGGACACACTACTGGAAGAGAGAGACAAACAACTGGAAGAGAGAGACAGACGACTGGAAGAGAGCGACAAACTACTAGAGGGAAAAGAAAATGAACTGAAAGAGAGGAGACAGGAAGTAGAAGAGAGGAGACAGGAAGTAGAAGAGAAAGACAACCTACTAGAGGAGAGAGAGAACCAGTTAAAGGAGAGAGACAAACAGGTGGAGGATGTCAACAATGAAAATGCTGAACTGGGTAAGATTATTCACACCATTAATACATTTAATCTGCTGTACTTTCCTCAATTGTCAGGTTATTGTCGACTCTCCACTGAGTTGTGAATATTGTTGTCCATCACTTCATACTTTCCCTCTGCATCATATTTCTGTCTAAAGTCTTTAACACAGAATTCAGATCCTAGTCCTCCTTTGTTATTTCAGCTCAACAGATATGTGATGTGAAGACTGAGGTAGAGAGACTGAGAAGAGAGATCTCAGCCCAGATGACTGGTGAGTGAGATATGTGATACTTAACATTTCAGTAGAAACCCAGAACTCCCCTTCAGTAGGTCTATGTGCCTTCATGTGTCACTGAGGTAAATGTTCCCATTCTAAATGGTTGTTCTACTATTTTAGAACATGGAGAGATGGCAGATACAGGATCCATACTCCCAGTCAGGAGGAGACACAGCCTGGACCATCCTCCACTTAGTGAGTTATCAATGTTGTCCTGTTGTCTCCTACTGTTTCTAGTCTATAGTGGACCATCCTCCACTTAGTGAGTTATCAATATTGTCCTGTTGTCTCCTACTGTTTCTAGTCTATAGTGGACCATCCTCCACTTAGTGAGTTATCAATATTGTCCTGTTGTCTCCTACTGTTTCTAGTCTATAGTGGACCTTCCTCCACTTAGTGAGTTATCAATATTGTCCTGTTGTCTCCTACTGTTTCTAGTCTATAGTGGACCATCCTCCACTTAGTGAGTTATCAATATTGTCCTGTTGTCTCCTACTGTTTCTAGTCTATAGTGGACCATCCTCCACTTAGTGAGTTATCAATGTTGTCCTGTTGTCTCCTACTGTTTCTAGTCTATAGTGGACCATCCTCCACTCAGTGAGTTATCAATATTGTCCTGTTGTCTCCTACTGTTTCTAGTCTATAGTGGACCATCCTCCACTTAGTGAGTTATCAATATTGTCCTGTTGTCTTCTACTGTTTCTAGTCTATAGTGGACCATCCTCCACTTAGTGAGTTATCAATGTTGTCCTGTTTCTAGTCTATAGTGGACCATCCTCCACTTAGTGAGTTATCAATATTGTCCTGTTGTCTTCTACTGTTTCTAGTCTATAGTGGACCATCCTCTACTTAGTGAGTTATCAATATTGTCCTGTTGTCTCCTACTGTTTCTAGTCTATAGTGGACCTTCCTTCACTGAGTGAGTTATCAATATTGTCTCAAACTGTCATCAATCTTGATATTCTCTATGTTCTCCAATAATCTATATTTCACTATGATGTGTAATGTGTTTGTAGTTTGTTTATGCTATGTTTTAAATGTGTCTCTGATGAGTCAGTATGTTGACCAGTTCTCTATGTTGTTACAGTGGGAGGAGAGTCCTCAGATACAGACCCTACACTTCCACTGAGGAGGAGAAACAGCATGGAGTTAAATCCTCCACATAGTGAGTTATGGATGTAGATGATATTATATTAGACACTGTTGTACCTCCTCCATCTAGTGAGTTATGGATGTAGATGATATTATATTAGACACTGTTGTACCTCCTCCAGAGAGTCAGAGTGTTGATCAGTGCTGTGTGTTGTGTTGCAGTGGGGGAGAGAGCAGCACTCCAGACTCCCCAGTGTCTCCCAGTGTGTCTGAGCTGAGACTGGTGCTGCTGGGGAGGACTGGGGCTGGGAGGAGTGCAGCAGGAAACACCATCCTGGGCAGAGAGGAGTTTGGGGCCCAGGCCAGCCCCTCTGCAGTGACCCAGAGGAGTAAGAGGAGAGAGGGGGACGTGTGTGGGAGACGGCTGGTGCTGGTGGACACTCCAGACTGGTTCTGTCCTGGACAGGATGTGGGGCACTGTGTCCGTCTGTCTGCCCCGGGACCCCACGCCTTCCTCCTGGTCATACCAGTGGAGCCCTCTAAGGGGGAGGAGAGAGGGGTGCTGGAGAGAATAGAGGAGATGTTTGGGGAGGGTTGTTGGGAACACACTGTGATTCTATTCACCCATGATGATGGACTGAAAGAGCAGAGCATTGAGGAGTTTCTCCAAGCAGGAAGTCAGGACCTCCAGCAGCTTGTAGAGAAAAGTGGGAGCAGGTACCACGTCCTCAACATTAAGGACAGGGCCCATGGCACTCAGGTATCAGAGCTGCTGGATCAGGTAGAGGAGATGGTGGCAGGAAACAGAGAGAGATTCTACAGCAGTCAGACCTACCAGGAGGCAGAGGACCAGGTTAGAGAGATGGAGGGAAAGATCCAGAGAGAGAGGAGAGAGGAAACAGAGGGAGGAGAGAGACTTGAGAGAGAGGCTTCAGAAGGAGTTGCAGGACTCTCTGATAAAGATAGAGGGAGTGATCCAGGAACATGAGGGAGATATCAGAACACTCAGTGAAAGAACCAGTGAACTGGAGAGACAGGTGAAAGAAGAGAGGGATGAGGAGAAGAAAAGAGAGCTGGAGAGGGAGCTGAAGAGGGAGTCTGATAGGAGGGAGGAGATGGAGAGAAAGCTGGAGAGATTTAGAGAGAAGAGAGAGAATGAGAGGAAGGAGATGGAGGAGAGACACAGACAGGAGATGGAGAACTATGAAGGAGAAGCCAGAGTTGAAACAGAAAGAAACCTGATGAAGATTGTCCTGCCTGAGTTACAGAGGAACATCATGATCTCACAGACAAAGATGCAGAGGGAGTTCAGCAGACAGATGGAGGAGAAGAATAGAGAGATGAAGGAGAAGGATAGAGAGATGAAGGAGAAGGATAGAGAGATGGGGAGACTAAGACAGAACTTGAAAGAAGTCATGGAAGCTCACTCAGTGTTGCAGAAGAGACTGGAACGAGAGGGGAGAGGTCAGAGGGCACTGATAGGGTTGTTGGGCTGGGTCAGGAGAAACTCATCAAGTTGGCTTCTCCACAATCTGATATGATTCACCATCACTGTCTATGTGTAGAACCAGACCAGGTCTACTGTCCACTGTACTGTGGGGGGTGATCATGGATCATGGTGGTCATGGGGAAAACAGGACAGAATAATGTCTGGTCCAGTCTACAGTGTCAAGAGAAGGAGGGGAGGGAGGTCTGTAAAGATCTTGATGAGACGTAAAACAGAATTCCAAACCAACGTAGATTATTGACCTTTAGAATGGAGAGGGTTGTGGGGGGTCAGGAGGTCAGCGGGCGGAGACTGAGAACTCTAAAGATCTTAGTGAGACTTTTACTCAGTGTTTGAGGAGGTCTACTATTGAACAGAGAACCATACTGCATTTACCACAAACTACTTCCTGTTCTTAATCAATCAAATTGCACAATCTAATTGTATGTTTCATGTTGAAACTTGGTGGGTGGTGTTCTAGTTTAAAATGTCTATGCTGTGTTCTAGTTTATATTTTCTATGTTGGTGTTTTGTATGGTTCCCAATTAGAGGCAGCTGGTAATCGTTGTCTCTAATTGGGAATCATATTTAAATAACTGTTTTTCCCACCTGTGCTTGTGGGATATTGTTTTGTGTTTGTGCACCACGTAGTAACGGTTCGGTGATCGTTTATTGATTTAATGATTTACGACATTTAAATGGCTCCTTGTGGTTTGGTGAACCAAGCTGGTGTAATAAATCACCATATCTGAAGACTGGTGGAAGCCAACACAGTCTTCTGGTCCACACGAGACTCTGGCTCCAATCTGTCCCTAAGAGTTATTTAATGTTGAGGAGAGTGAGAGGTCTACAGATGTCACGCCCTGACCGTAGTTATCTTTGTTTTCTTTATTGTTTTGGTTAGGTCAGGGTGTGACAAGGGGTGGTTTGTTGTGTTTTTTGTCCTGTCTATGGGTTTTTTGTCCTGTCTATGTGGTTTTTGTCCTGTCTATGGGGTTTTGTATGTTTATGGGGTTGTTTACTAGTCTAGGTGTTTTGTAAGTCTATGGTTGCCTAGATTGGTTCTCAATTCGAGGCAGCTGTTTATCGTTGTCTCTGATTGGGAACCGTATTTAGGAAGCCATATTCCTTGGGTAATCTGTGGGTGAGTGTCTCTGTGATGTTGCATGTTTGCACTCAGTGTTGTTGGTTTGTTTAGTGTACTTCCTGTTCATTCATCTTACATTAAAAATATATCTTCACATCACGCTGTGCTTTGGTCTCCTCACTACGACGATCGTGACAACAGACCAGACTCCACATGGCTTCTCACCCCAGACTCTGAAGTGATTGTACAGACATGTGGAATATAAATGAGGTCATTGAGACAGAGACTAAAAGTCAACATTGACACTACTTTTGGTGTTCTGTTATTATTTGGAGTGGTTGAGATATTTGTCTCTTGTATTGTTGACCAGGATGCATGGGTCAAGACACTGGAATTCCTGAAACTGTATATAATAATTGTTTGAAGTTTCTTCTGATGAAAGTTATAAATGTTAATTTAAAGGCATTTGTCTTCAGAACATCAATGAATCATATTCTTGATTTCCTGTCTGACTCCCTGTCACACACACACAGTCTATTCAGGACAGGGGGGTTGCGTGATGACATTATACACAGGCATGTCAAGGTCTAACACTGGCTCTCAGACAGGAAGTGGCAGCCACACCTTAACAATAAACAATAATACATGTTTTTTTATACAGAGCTTTTCACTGTGGCTCACTGCACTTTACATGGAATGGTAACCTACTACATTCAACATCAACTAACCTCTCTAACTAACTCTCTCTCTGGCCCTGAGAGCTCTCTCCATCTCCACCAGGACTCTGAAAAGAGACATTCTGTACTGGCGCCATTGCATTTAAATAGTGTCCCCATAGTACCAGAATGATGTTTCTATGTACTGTAGTTGAATGTCAGCTCGGGTACCTGACTTTCTGCTTTCAGTAATGCTATATAGATGTAGTTTTTCAACAACAATCTGGCTAAAAGCCCATCTTCTGGCTCACAGGTTTGGTTCAGACAGTCATGTTTTCAGCGCTCTGTAACGTTCTGATCTGTCAAGCAGAGTTTGTGCAAAGCAACGTTTCAGCTATAAATTCAGCCACCAAGTGGAGCATCTTGTAAAACTCATCTAACGTGTTTATTCTAACCAATCAGAATCAGACCTTACAGAGGAAACACAGAGAGCTGTCTGAGACCTGGGGTCTGCTCTGCTCTCTACTCCACCATGCACCCTAACCTGCTCACGCACACGCACACATGCACTTTCTCTCTTTTGTTCTCTCTTTCTCACTCACACTCGCTCACAGAGAGAGGAGAGGGAGCAGAGTTCATAGTGCCCACCAATACTCCAAACACACACACACACACACCCTGTCATAAGTGATGGAGATGAGGGAGGTGAAGGTGAGGGAGAAGGATAAATGAGGCATTATTAGAAGCATGTCAGTTACCCAGTAAATTAACAGTGGTGAAATGTGAAATGTGCCTCTACACTCTATCCACTAGGCTACCTGCCGCCTCTACACTCTAACCAGTAGGCTACCTGCCGCCTCTACACTCTAACCACTAGGCTACCTGCCGCCTCTACACTCTAACCACTAGGCTACCCTGCCGCCTCCACACTCTAACCACTAGGCTACCTGCCGCCTCTACACTCTAACCACTAGGCTACCCTGCCTCCTCTACACTCTAACCACTAGGCTATCCTGCTGCCTCTCCACTCTAACCACTAGGCTACCCTGCCGCCTCTACACTCTAACCACTAGGCTACCTGCCACCTCTACACTCTAACCACTAGGCTACCCTGCCTCCTCTACACTCTAACCACTAGGCTACCTGCCGCCTCTACACTCTAACCACTAGGCTACCCTGCCTCCTCTACACTCTAACCACTAGGCTACCCTGCCGCCTCTACACTAACCATGAGGCTACCCTGCCGCCTCTACACTCTAACCACTAGGCTACCCTGCCTCCTCTACACTCTAACCACTAGGCTACCCTGCCGCCTCTACACTCTAACCACTAGGCTACCCTGCCGACTCTACACTCTAACCACTAGGCTACCCTGCCGCCTCTACACTCTAACCACGAGGCTACCCTGCCGCCTCTACACACTAACTACTAGGCTACCCTGCCTCCTCTACACTCTAACCACTAGGCTACCCTGCCGCCTCTACACTCTAACCACTAGGCTACCCTGCCACCTCTACACTCTAACCACGAGGCTACCCTGCCGCCTCTACACTCTAACCACTAGGCTACCCTGCCGCCTCTACACTCTAACCACTAGGCTACCTGCCGCCTCTACACTCTAACCACTAGGCTACCCTGCCTCCTCTACACTCTAACCACGAGGCTACCCTGCCGCCTCTACACTCTAACCACTAGGCTACCCTGCCTCCTCTACACTAACCACTAGGCTACCCTGCCGCCTCTACACTCTAACCACTAGGCTACCCTGCCGCCTCTACACTAACCACTAGGCTACCCTGCCTCCTCTACACTCTAACCACGAGGCTACCCTGCCTCCTCTACACTCTAACCACGAGGCTACCCTGCCTCCTCTACACTCTAACCACGAGGCTACCCTGCCTCCTCTACACTCTAACCACGAGGCTACCCTGCCTTCTCTACACTCTAACCACGAGGCTACCCTGCCACCTCTACACTCTAACCACTAGGCTACCCTGCCTCCTCTACACTCTAACCACGAGGCTACCCTGCCTCCTCTACACTCTAACCACGAGGCTACCCTGCCTCCTCTACACTCTAACCACGAGGCTACCCTGCCTCCTCTACACTCTATCCACGAGGCTACCCTGCCGCCTCTACACTCTAACCACTAGGCTACCCTGCCTCCTCTACACTCTAACCACTAGGCTACCCTGCCGCCTCTACACTCTAACCACGAGGCTACCCTGCCGCCTCTACACTCTAACCACGAGGCTACCCTGCCTCCTCTACACTCTAACCACTAGGCTACCCTGCCTCCTCTACACTCTAACCACGAGGCTACCCTGCCGCCTCTACACTCTAACCACGAGGCTACCCTGCCGCCTCTACACTCTAACCACTAGGCTACCCTGCCGCCTCTACACTCTAACCACGAGGCTACCCTGCCGCCCTGTACAGAGTAATACATTTCCGTAGAGAGTAATAAAGAGTTGTAATTCTAAGATGATTAGTTAGTCGAATTGGTTTATTTTTTTTAAATCACGTGTTTGAAAGGGGAAAATGACCAGTTCCCTGAGGTCCTGGTTTTGGGTACATATACAGAGGTACTGTGTCCAGGCTGCCTGTAGAAAGGAAACAATATGATAATAAGGAATGACACTAACTTCTAATGGATTGTGATACATGTATTGTGATATATGGATTGTGATATATGTATTGTGATATATGGATTGTGATATATGTATTGTGATATATGGATTGTGATATATGTATTGTGATATATGTATTGTGATATATGGATTGTGATATATGGATTGTGATATATGTATTGTGATATACTGTATGTATTGTGATATATGTATTGTGATATATGGATTGTGATATATGGATTGTGATATATGTATTGTGATATATGTATTGTGATATACTGTATGTATTGTGATATATGTATTGTGATATATGTATTGTGATATACTGTATGTATTGTGATGTATGTATTGTGATATATGGATTGTGATATATGTATTGTGATGTATGTATTGTGATATACTGTATGTATTGTGATGTATGTATTGTGATATACTGTATGTATTGTGATATACTGTATGTATTGTGATATATGTATGGTGATATATGTATGGTGATATATGTATGGTGATATATGTATGGTGATATATGTATGGTGATATATGTATGGTGATACATGGATTGTGATATACTGTATGTATTGTGATATATGGATTGTGATATATGTATTGTGATATATGTATTGTGATATACTGTATGTATTGTGATATACTGTATGTATTGTGATATACTGTATGTATTGTGATATACTGTATGTATGGTGATATGATGTATGTATGGTGATGTATGTATGGTGATATATGTATGGTGATATATGTATGGTGATATATGTATGGTGATATATGTATGGTGATATATGTATGGTGATATATGTATGGTGATGTTAGAGCCGATTTGGACATATTTGTGTAAAAGACTGAACATATGGAGCTCCATGTATATTTGTGTAAATATATTAAATATTAATGTAAATGATGAAATATTAGGTACGTACCATTATGATTTATATTTACCTGATTTGAGATATATTCATTTGTTGTTTGTGTAACTCAGTTTTTGTCCCCCCCTCTTGCCTATTCATTGTATTGTGGTAAGTGTGTTAGGATAAAGGCAGGAAGTTGGGCCTTCGGGAGGGGGAGTCCTTGCTAGATGCGGGAGCGGTATAGTTTTTTGACCATACATACATACATACATACAGGTCATAATATGTATTTTCCATATCAAGTATTCTCTGCTTTAAGTTGATTGGAGAATAATTTATTTGTTAGATATAAGAAGAATAAACAATTTTGTTGCACCATATCCCTGGATGTCATCGAATGTTTGGCCGTTTGGGAAACCTTGAGTGTGGACTGTATGCGTACCAAACATCCCCGCTTCAGGCTTGGGCAGTGGCTATGGTAAAGACGAAAGGAAGCCACTACAATCAAGTCAAAAAAACTCCGTGAAGGATTACTATCGGAAGGAAATCTCCGGTTCGGACACACGCTGGATATTGTTGTATTTGTAATTGCATTCGGATCGCAAGGACAGCTCGCTTGGAAGGATTTGAACTCCTAGAATTCGCCAGCCGTGAGTAACCACTGCGAATGAATGAGCTGCCCTGTTCAATGCGATCGTTTGATCATGCATATTATGGAAGCGCAAACGTGCTTTTAATTGGAATGTTTGATCAACTTGGGAATGGAATTCAAAACACAGCGTTGTGAAAACAATTAAGAAGTTTAAGTTTGGGTAACACTGAGATCCTACGCACAATGTAGGTTAATCTTATGTCTAATATTTGGCCTCACGTGTAAATGCAATGCAACGAATGCAATCTAAGGATCTAAAGCCAACTGTGTGTTTAAACTTCATTAAAGGGACAACTGATAATGGGATGAAATGTTTAAAACGCATATAAAATGCCGAACTTGCACATGTGCAATTCAAAATGGGTCGATATGCTAAAATGGAGGACTGTTTTAAAGCACTAAAGGAGGTCTAAAGGGGCATTACGTTTAACAATCAAAACCAACAACTATGTCATTGTAAATTGAGTGAACTAAAAGTGAATGATGGAGGATGAAATCCCAAATAAGACTCCACTGGAGAGGGCAGAGGAGCATCTAAATTCACTCTATGCAGCCCGGAGAGGCAAACTTGGAGTGTGTACACGTAAAATGAATGAAATAAAAGCCCTTCTTGTTGATGGAGGAAACATTGAAACTGTGGATGAGAGTCTTGAAGCATTTCATGCTGTTCTCAATGACTTTAAGAATGCTCATGATTCTGTGCTAGAGCTGGTCACAGAGGAGGAACACGAACAGGAGAGCATTAACTATTATCAACCAAGAATGAGAACTTATGAACATTTCCTGAAAGAGGTGGAAATATGGAAAAAAGCTGAAATTGAGCCACAAACGCTCATTGAACCACATGACAGCATTTCCAATGTGTCAAAAACATCAAGTAAAACAAAGTATTCTAAGACTGCTTCCTCAGTGTCCTCCGCACGCCTAAAAGCTGAGGCAGAACGAGCAGCTCTACTAGCTCGCCAAGCATCATTACAGGACAAGCATGCATTGGAACTGCAGAAAGCTCAACTGGAACAACAGAAAGCTCAACTGAATGTTAGGATGGAAAAAATGGCACTGGAAACGGACATAGCAGCATATGATGCCAAACTGAAGGTCCTGGAGAGTGACTCAACTTCTCAATCCCATGTTGTGGCAGCCCATTTTCTAAGCCAAGAAGATGGAATGAACTCTTACTTTGAGAACCAGGAACCCGAGGTCTATAAGGAACCTGAACCATCACCTGTTGAGTTTGCTGCATTAGGTGCAGTTCCAAAGACCCCGCTACAAAGAGTTTTACAACCGACCACAAAGCCATCAAAACCTATTCAGAAAACAGTCATAAACCACACCCTTCAGCAGCCAACATCAAGGTCTAGCAATCAACACGGAATCAACACTGCGGGTATCAGCCATGATAACCTCTCTACTGTCATGCAAAGGCAGAATGAAATTGCTGACCTCCTTGTACTACAGCACAAACAGGCCACACTCCCTGTTAGGGAGATACCTATGTTTGACGGTGATCCTCTAAACTTTAGGCCATTTATGCGTGCATTTGAGCATGGTATAGAAGATAAGACAAGCAGTCACCAGGATAGGCTCTATTACCTGGAACAGTACACCTCTGGTCAGCCCAAGGATCTGGTCCGTAGTTGTCTGCATATGGAAGCCAGAAGAGGCTATGCAGAGGCTAAGAGGTTGTTAAAGGAACACTTTGGCAATGAAATCAAAGTCACCACTGCTTACATGGAAAAAGCTTGGAACTGGACAAACATCAAACCGGATGATGGAAAGGGACTGGGTGGCTATGCACTCTATCTTAGAGGATGCTGTAACGCTATGCAAGACCTACAGAACATGGAAGAGCTTAATCTTCCCTCCAACATAAAGTTGATCATGTCAAAACTTCCCTACAAACTAAGAGAGAAATGGAGGTCTACGGCATGTGATATTTTAGAGAGAAGCCACCTGAGGGCCCAGTTCAGTGACCTTGTGACGTTCATGGAAAAACAGGCCAAAATACTGCAGGATCCTTTGTACGGAGATATCCAAGATCCCCTGATCAACAAAAGGTTTTTTAAAACCAAAACAGAAGCTGACTTTAAGCAGCAGTTCAAGTCCAAGAGTAGGGGAAGCAGCTTTGCCACTGCAGTAGCTGTAGTGGCAGATTGTGACCCTGAAAAACCTCTAAAAGAACAAACATTCAAAGTCAAGAAACCAGGCACCTACCCTTCTTATTCTCCCAGTATCTCATGTGTATTTTGCGCTGGTGAGCATTTCCTGGTCGACTGCCAACAGGTGAAGGCACAGCCACACGAAGCCAAGGTTGAGTTTCTGAGATCAAAAGGCCTTTGTTTTGGCTGTTTGATGAGAGGACACTTAAGCAAAGAATGTAAAAGAAGGATGACCTGTCAGAAATGTCAAAGAAAGCACCCCACGATCCTGCACATTGAAGGAAGAGAGAGATTTAGATCTCTGAAGGCCGATACGAGGGGTGTAGCAGTAAGGCGGGAGGAGACTGTCAGCAGTGCTCTTGTTTCACTGGAAGCTGGTGAAGATACCGGGGCCGGTACAGATTGTGCACTTGCGATTGTGCCAGTTCAAGTAAAGATGGCAAATGGAAGCAGGTCTACGTTAACCTATGCATTTCTCGATTCTGGTAGCTCAGCAACATTTTGTACGGAGAGACTCATGAGGCAGTTGCAAGCTAAAGGCAGTGAGACTGAAATTCTGCTACGCACAATGGGGCAGGAGAGTCCTACCAAGAGCTTTGAGATATCTGGATTAGAGATTGGCAATGTGGAAGGTGACACATTTCTTGCATTACCAAAGGTCTACACCCAAAATAAGATCCCAGTGACAAGAGAAAATATTCCCACTCAGAAAGATCTCAAAAGGTGGCCATACCTGAAAGAGGTTCAGTTGAAGGAAATTGACGCCGACGTCGAACTCCTGATCGGCGTAAATGCTCCAAAGGCAATGGAACCCTGGAAAATCATAAATAGTCAAGGCAACGGACCGTATGCAGTGAAAACCCTCTTTGGATGGGTGATGAACGGTCCTCTTAACAATTGTACCATGGCAGAAGAATCTGGGCATCCTACGGTGATGGCCAATCGTATCTCAATGGCCGACCTGGGGGTTCTTCTTGTAAATCAGTACAACCATGACTTCCCTGAGAGAGGGTATGAAGAGAAAAGTGAGATGTCAGCTGAGGGTCGTAGGTTTATGGAGATCGTATCAAGCTCCATAACCCTCAAAGACCATCACTACTACTTACCGTTGCCCTTTCGCAAAAAAGATGTAGTCCTGCCAAACAATCGTGACATGGCAAAGCAGCGGGCTCTAAATATTATCAGGAAGTTCAAGAAGGACAAAGGTTACGCTGCAGAGTACAAAGGCTTCATGGAAGAGATGATAACAAAAGGTTACGCCGAGAAGGTACCACAAGAACAGCTCCTCAGAGAGAAAGGCAAGGTATGGTACATACCACACCATGGCGTTCACCATAAGCGCAAAGGAACGATACGAGTAGTGTTTGACTGTTCATCATCCTATAAAGGTACATCTCTTAACAGTGAACTCCTTCAAGGCCCTGACCTGGCAAACACGCTTATAGGAGTCTTGCTAAGATTTCGGCAAGAGCACATTGCCATGATGGCAGACATCGAAGGAATGTTCCATCAAGTACGTGTCCATGAAGATTACTTAGACTTCCTGCGATTCCTATGGTGGCCGGACGGTGATACTAACAAAAGATTGGAGGAGTACAGAATGAAGGTTCATCTTTTCGGTGCTATATCCTCTCCCAGTTGTGCAAACTTTGCACTGCAAAAGACTGCAGAAGACAACTGTGAGAGGTACAATGAAGAGGTGATTCAAACAGTCAAGTCCAACTTCTATGTTGATGACTGCCTCAAGTCAGTGGCCACAGAAGAACAAGCCATAGCCCTCACAAAAAACCTCAGGGTTGTGTGCTCTCAGGGTGGGTTCAAATTGACCAAGTGGGTCAGCAACAGCCGCACTGTGCTGGCTTCTATCCCTGATGAATACAAAGCCAAGCAGATAAAGGAATTGGACCTGGACAGAGAAAAGCTGCCTGTTGAAAGAGCACTTGGAATCCGATGGAACATTGAAAGAGATGCATTTACCTTCCGGGTCACTGTCAAGAACAGACCCCTTACAAGAAGAGGTATTCTCTCAACTGTCAGCTCTATTTATGATCCATTAGGTTTCCTCGCCCCATTTGTATTAAAGGCAAAGCAAATTCTTCAAGTGCTCTGCAAGCTAAAGTGTGGATGGGACGAAGTCATCCCTGAAGAACACTCTATTTCATGGCAGAGATGGCTCTCAGAGCTGGACCAGCTCTCCAGATTCCAGATAGACAGGTGTATGAAGCCTGAGAACTTTGGTCAAGTCATGACGGCACAGCTGCATCACTTCGGTGATGCAAGTGAACAAGGTTATGGCACGGCAAGCTACCTTAGGTTCACAAACGGTACGGAAAAGGTTCACATTGCATTCATCCTGGGGAAATCAAGGGTGACTCCACTCAAGCAGATGACAATCCCCAGACTGGAACTTGCTGCAGCAACATTGGCAGTGCGAGTGGACAGGATGTTAAGGTTGGAGCTCCAGATTGAACTTGAGGAGTCAACTTTTGGACTGACAGCCAGTCTGTGCTAAAATACATCCGCAATGATACCAAAAGATTCCATACCTTTGTGGCTAATAGGGTTGCTATGATCCGTGACCTATCGAAAGCAAAACAGTGGAGGTATTTGAACTCCAAACACAACCCAGCCGATGATGCCTCAAGAGGATTACATGTTGAAATGTTCCTGAACTCAAAGAGATGGCGCAATGGACCAGAATTCCTGGAGAAACCAGAAACTCAATGGCCGAAAGTCCCAGAGGAGCTTAACTCCATCCCTCCGGATGATCCAGAGGTGAGGGAAGACGTAATCGTAAACAGTACAAGTGTGGAAGAAAAGAGTCCAACCAGCAAACTGATTGAGTACTATTCAACATGGAACAGCTTGAAGAAAGCAGTTGCCTGGATGCTGAAACTGAAGAAACGTCTTCTACAGTTAAGCCAGAAAAGGAAAATTCTCTCTCAAACTGATCCAGATCAGAGTCTGACAAACTCACTGAAGGAACACATTGACAAGTTCA
This sequence comes from Oncorhynchus masou masou, assembly GCF_036934945.1. Taxonomy (NCBI): domain Eukaryota; kingdom Metazoa; phylum Chordata; class Actinopteri; order Salmoniformes; family Salmonidae; genus Oncorhynchus; species Oncorhynchus masou. The sequence goes on along the minus strand of NC_088212.1, from coordinate 5,729,387 downwards.
AACTGACGTTTGGAAAAGAAAGTCTGTCTGTGGATGACCTAGATGAAGCAGAAATGTCAGCATCCGATTTGAACAACGACAGCACTTTAAACAAGAAATTGCACTAGTTGTGAAAGGAAAACAATGTGCCAAGAGAAGTGGCTCAATCTGTAAGCTTGATCCAATTGTTGACAATGGCATTCTGAGAGTAGGAGGAAGGTTAAGCAAAGCTGCTATGCCTACGGAACTAAAGAATCCTATGATACTTCCAAAAGACTCCTACATCTCTAGACTGATCTTACTCCATATCCATGAGCAGGTTGGCCACTCTGGGAGAGGTCACATGCTTTCTAGACTTCGCCAGCGATATTGGATACCCTGTGCCAACTCTTTAGCAAGGAAGATCCTTAAGAGCTGTGTCTTTTGCAGGCGGATGCAAGCTAGAGCTGGAGAACAGAAGATGGCCGACCTTCCACAAGATCGGGTGTCACCTGATTTGCCGCCTTTCACCCATGTGGGCATAGATTACTTCGGCCCCATAGAGGTGAAGCGAGGCCGCGTTCATGTGAAGCGGTATGGTGTGATCTTTACTTGCCTTGTGAGTCGAGCTGTCCATCTAGAAGTTGCTAGTTATCTGGATACTGATTCCTGCATCAATGCCCTGCGCAGGTTTATCTGTCGAAGGGGCCCAGTAACAAGTATCAGAACAGACAATGGCACCAACTTTGTTGGAACACACAGAGAGCTAGAAGAAGCTATGAAAGAGCTGGATCACAGCAAGATTCAAAATGAATTACTGAAGGAAGGAGTGACATGGTCATTCAACCCTCCCTCTGGAGCCCACCATGGGGGGTATGGGAGAGGTTGATCCGACTGGTGAAAAAGATCCTCTATTCAGTCCTTAAAGAGCAAGTACTGGATGATGAGGCTTTGCAGACCGCCTTGTGTGAAGTTGAGGCGATTATGAACGACAGACCAATCACTACTGTAACAAATGACCCTAATGATTTAGAACCCCTGACTCCGAACCATCTGCTTCATCTGAAAGCTAAGCCAGTCCTGCCACCAGGACTATTCCAGAGAAGCGACCTATACACACGAAGGAGATGGAAGCAAGTACAATATATCACTGACCTCTTCTGGAAGAGATGGATCAGGGAGTATCTTCCACTTATGCAGGAGCGGAACAAGTGGAACAAAACTAAGAGAAACTTCAGTCCTGGTGACCTCGTGGTCATCGTCGATGACACCGCCCCAAGGAACTCCTGGCTAATGGGGCGTGTGGTGGAGGCCTTGCCAGGGGCCAAAGGTCTTGTCCGGAGCGTCATGGTTAAGACTAAGACCAATATCTTACAGAGACCTATCAATAAACTCTGTCTGCTCCTTGAGGCGACTGAGTGAAACACACACACACACACACAGTGCTCCATCTTAGAATCACGTGCACCTCTGATTCGTTGATGTCGTACTCTTACATTCTTTGATGTCATACATTTTTGGACGTCAAACTCTTGACATTTTTGGAAGTTGAACACCTTTACACTTCAACTCAGACTGAGATCTATGAACTCTTTTTCTACATGGCACCTTGTATATTTGTATATAGCTATGAACTGTAATAGTGCTCTGGTATAGAATGTTTTGTGTATTGGCTCTGTCTGAATATTAAGTAATTGTTGTGCATTCAGGCAGTCAACAATTAGGGGCCGGTATGTTAGAGCCGATTTGGACATATTTGTGTAAAAGACTGAACATATGGAGCTCCATGTATATTTGTGTAAATATATTAAATATTAATGTAAATGATGAAATATTAGGTACGTACCATTATGATTTATATTTACCTGATTTGAGATATATTCATTTGTTGTTTGTGTAACTCAGTTTTTGTCCCCCCCTCTTGCCTATTCATTGTATTGTGGTAAGTGTGTTAGGATAAACGCAGGAAGTTGGGCCTTCGGGAGGGGGAGTCCTTGCTAGATGCGGGAGCGGTATAGTTTTTTGACCATACATACATACATACATACATCCATACATACATACAGACAGGTCATAATATGTATTTTCCATATCAAGTATTCTCTGCTTTAAGTTGATTGGAGAATAATTTATTTGTTAGATATAAGAAGAATAAACATTTTTGTTGCACCATATCCCTGGATGTCATCGAATGTTTGGCCGTTTGGGAAACCTTGAGTGTGGACTGTATGCGTACCAAACAACCCCGCTTCAGGCTTGGGCAGTGGCTATGGTAAAGACGAAAGGAAGCCACTACAGGTGATATATGTATGGTGATATATGTATGGTGATATATGTATGGTGATATATGTATGGTGATATATGTATGGTGATACATGGATTGTGATATACTGTATGTATTGTGATATATATATTGTGATATATGTATTGTGATATACTGTATGTATTGCTGATTTCACTTTGAGTGTTTGTTTCGATCCACATTTCACCAGATTGGGATCCTGGAGTGGGAATTCTGTGAGGGGTGAGGGTGCTAACTTCATGATCTAGTAACTCTTCCTAGAGGTCGCCAGTAGAATAAGGGGATATGGACTAATTTAGAAAATGGTTTTAGCTGTAACATCATGTTATGCTTTTTGACATTTGTCTTTGAGATGTTACTAAGAAAAGCTTAAGGTCATAATTATAGTCAATGTTTGTCTGAATTTCCTGAAACAGAAATGTAATGAACTTAACTGTTGTTGTGATCAGTGTTCTGTTGAGGTTATCATGGAAGGTGACGTCAGATCGTGTCTTCATGCATGGCAGGAATAATTTGACCATAGACAGTGTGTGTAAACCTCCAAACCCTGACTCATTGGCTGAAGAAAGAGCGACAAAGGCAATGAGAGACGGTGACTTTTACCACTTCTGTCTGAGTCCATAAACCAGGAACAGAGTGCTGAGAGTCCGTGTGGAGTGAGTGTGGAGAGACAGAACAAGTTCAGGTGAGAGACTTGTGTCCGTGGGAGAAACCGAAGTGTCTCCTTGGATATTCAAATCGGGACATTATCAAGGGCCATGAAATGTGACAGGCAGAAGTGACGTGTGCCGTTGGGAAAATGAACTGTCAACGATATCTGAAGACACGCTGGAATGATGAGTGTCGGGTGAAGGAAAGGGGGGGTGGTATACGCCCTGCTAACTATTCAATCTAACATGCATTGAGATACTGATCTGTCTTCACCAGGCCACTCATGACAGGAATAAAGGGACGAGGGGGGGGGGGGGGTGGTATACGCCCTGCTAACTATTTAAACTAACAAGCATTGAGATACTGATCTGTCTTCACCAGGCCTCTCATGACAGGAATAAAGGGACGGGGGGGGGTGGTATACACCCTGCTAACTATTTAAACTAACATGCATTGAGATACTGATCTGTCTTCACCAGGCCACTCATGACAGGAATACAGGGACAAGGGGGGGGGTGGTATACGCCCTGCTAACTATTTAAACTAACATGCATTGAGATACTGATCTGTCTTCACCAGGCCTCTCATGACAGGAATACAGGGACAGGGGGGGGGGGGGGGGTGGTATACGCCCTGCTAACTATTTAAACTAACATGCATTGAGATACTGATCTGTCTTCACCAGGCCACTCATGACAGGAATACAGGGACAAGGGGGGGGCTGTAACGAGAAGAGTTATGACCGACAATAAAAGGTGGTTTATAAATGTATATTCTAACAGGGATGATGTGTGCCAAGTTGATAAGCTGGAATTTGAGCCTCAGTCTCAGAGTAAGCATTGAGTTCAGTCACTCTACATTCGGGTTGGATAATTGATCAAATGTTTTAGTTGTGATTGGGATGCCGCGAGAGAGAACTGCTGAAGCACGATGAGGGGTGGGGGGCGCTGATCACATTCATGTGGCAGAGAGAGTCTCCAGAAACGTATCTCTAAGTGTCGTCCTGAGGGGAGGTGGTTTGTTTGGGGGAATCACTGGATGACAGCTTGGGACGACATTGAAAGTTGTTTTGTTTCACCCTGTATCCAGAGTTATTATGTTACATCACATCAACGAGTGGTGCTGAGTTATCATACATGTACTTTGTTTCTCTTTTCTCTTCAAAGATAATTGCGTAATTATCGTATTTCGTCGTCCTAACGTAGTCTACACTGCTATCTGCCCAGCAGCTAGCTAACGTCCACCGTCTACCAGCACTGTAGAAACTATTACACTCAACTGAACGACTCGATTAGTGTAGTGTTAGCTAGCTACATAGTTGTCTTTGCTGTCTTCGTATCCAAGATAATTGTGTAGTTTAGACTCTCTCTGCCGTGTTTTTCCGGTTCCGGGTTGGAGCGAGCGGTCGCATCTACACTTCGGTCCGCAGGTAGTATAACTTTTCATTACATTTTCATTACATTTCATTATAGTACAACGGTTTGATTTGTCTAATCTTAGCAATTTCTTCTTAGCTAGCTACATAGCCGTCTTTGTATCAAAGATAATTGTGTAATTATCGTATTTCGTCGTCCTAACGTAGTCTACACTGCTATCTGCCTAGCAGCTAGCTAACGTCCACCGTCTACCAGCACTGTAGAAACTATTACACTCAACTGAACGACTCGATTAGTGTAGTGTTAGCTAGCTACATAGTTGTCTTTGCTGTCTTCGTATCCAAGATAATTGTGTAGTTTAGAGTGTGTAGACTTAGAGTGATTATCTTAATTTACCGAGGTTAGCTAGCCAGCTATTTGTCGTCCTTAACGTAGGAGATACTGCTAGCTAGTTAGCCAACAGCTAGCCAACGTCTACCGAATAGAACTTCAACAACCCGGTCAACATTCCGCTTCGCTCCACAGCTGGTATCACATTTTCATTTCACTTCATTACAGTACAACGGTTTGATTTGTTTGATCGTAGCTAGCTAGCTACATAGCCGTCTTTGTATCTAAGACAATTGTGTAGTCTAGAGCGATTTTCTAGGTTAGCTAGCCAGCTATTGTCGTTCTTTTAACGTAACGTAACGTAATCAACACTGCTAGCTAGCCAGCTAGCCCCCGAATAGCAGCACTGTAGAAACTATTACACTCGACGGAACGCCTTGATTAGTGTAGTGTCAACAACGCAGCCACTGCCAGCTAGCCTACAAAGTCAACAACGCAGCCACTGCCAGCTAGCCTACTCCAGCAGTACTGTATCATTTCAATCATTTTAGTCAATAAGATTCTTGCTACGTAAGCTTAACTTTCTGAACATTCGAGACGTGTAGTCCACTTGTCATTCCAATCTCCTTTGCATTAGCGTAGCCTCTTCTGTAGCCTGTCAACTATGTGTCTATCTATCCCTGTTCTCTCCTCTCTGCACAGACCATACAAACGCTCCACACCGCGTGGCCGCGGCCACCCTAATCTGGTGGTCCCAGCGCGCACGACCCACGTGGAGTTCCAGGTCTCCGGTAGCCTCTGGAACTGCCGATCTGCGGCCAACAAGGCAGAGTTCATCTCAGCCTATGCCTCCCTCCAGTCCCTCGACTTCTTGGCACTGACGGAAACATGGATCACCACAGATAACACTGCTACTCCTACTGCTCTTTCTTCGTCCGCCCACGTGTTCTCGCACACCCCGAGAGCTTCTGGTCAGCGGGGTGGTGGCACCGGGATCCTCATCTCTCCCAAGTGGTCATTCTCTCTTTCTCCCCTTAACCATCTGTCTATCGCCTCCTTTGAATTCCATGCTGTCACAATTACCAGCCCTTTCAAGCTTAACATCCTTATCATTTATCGCCCTCCAGGTTCCCTCGGAGAGTTCATCAATGAGCTTGATGCCTTGATAAGCTCCTTTCCTGAGGACGGCTCACCTCTCACAGTCCTGGGCGACTTTAACCTCCCCACGTCTACCTTTGACTCATTCCTCTCTGCCTCCTTCTTTCCACTCCTCTCCTCTTTTGACCTCACCCTCTCACCTTCCCCCCTACTCACAAGGCAGGCAATACGCTCGACCTCATCTTTACTAGATGCTGTTCTTCCACTAACCTCATTGCAACTCCCCTCCAAGTCTCCGACCACTACCTTGTATCCTTTTCCCTCTCGCTCTCATCCAACACTTCCCACACTGCCCCTACTCAGATGGTATCGCGCCATCCCAACCTTCGCTCTCTCTCCCCGCTACTCTCTCCTCTTCCATCCTATCATCTCTTCCCTCTGCTCATACCTTCTCCAACCTATCTCCTGATTCTGCCTCCTCAACCCTCCTCTCTTCCCTTTCTGCATCCTTTGACTCTCTATGTCCCCTATCCTCCAGGCCGGCTCGGTCCTCCCCTCCCGCTCCGTGGCTCGACGACTCATTGCGAGCTCACAGAACAGGGCTCCGGGCAGCCGAGCGGAAATGGAGGAAAACTCGCCTCCCTGCGGACCTGGCATCCTTTCACTCCCTCCTCTCTACATTTTCCTCCTCTGTCTCTGCTGCTAAAGCCACTTTCTACCACTCCAAATTCCAAGCATCTGCCTCTAACCCTAGGAAGCTCTTTGCCACCTTCTCCTCCCTCCTGAATCCTCCTCCCCCCCTCCTCCCTCTCTGCAGATGACTTCGTCAACCATTTTGAAAAGAAGGTCGACGACATCCGATCCTCGTTTGCTAAGTCAAACGACACCGCTGGTTCTGCTCACACTGCCCTACCCTGTGCTCTGACCTCTTTCTCCCCTCTCTCTCCAGATGAAATCTCGCTTCTTGTGACGGCCGGCCGCCCAACAACCTGCCCGCTTGACCCTATCCCCTCCTCTCTTCTCCAGACCATTTCCGGAGACCTTCTCCCTTACCTCACCTCGCTCATCAACTCATCCCTGACCGCTGGCTACGTCCCTTCCGTCTTCAAGAGAGCGAGAGTTGCACCCCTTCTGAAAAAACCTACACTCGATCCCTCCGATGTCAACAACTACAGACCAGTATACCTTCTTTCTTTTCTCTCCAAAACTCTTGAACGTGCCGTCCTTGGCCAGCTCTCCCGCTATCTCTCTCAGAATGACCTTCTTGATCCAAATCAGTCAGGTTTCAAGACTAGTCATTCAACTGAGACTGCTCTTCTCTGTATCACGGAGGCGCTCCGCACTGCTAAAGCTAACTCTCTCTCCTCTGCTCTCATCCTTCTAGACCTATCGACTGCCTTCGATACTGTGAACCATCAGATCCTCCTCTCCACCCTCTCCGAGTTGGGCATCTCCGGCGCGGCCCACGCTTGGATTGCGTCCTACCTGACAGGTCGCTCCTACCAGGTGGCGTGGCGAGAATCTGTCTCCTCGCCACGCTCTCACCACTGGTGTCCCCCAGGGCTCTGTTCTAGGCCCTCTCCTATTCTCGCTATACACCAAGTCACTTGGCTCTGTCATAACCTCACATGGTCTCTCCTATCATTGCTATGCAGACGACACACAATTAATCTTCTCCTTTCCCCCTTCTGATGACCAGGTGGCGAATCGCATCTCTGCATGTCTGGCAGACATATCAGTGTGGATGACGGATCACCACCTCAAGCTGAACCTCGGCAAGACGGAGCTGCTCTTCCTCCCGGGGAAGGACTGCCCGTTCCATGATCTCGCCATCACGGTTGACAACTCCATTGTGTCCTCCTCCCAGAGCGCTAAGAACCTTGGCGTGATCCTGGACAACACCCTGTCGTTCTCAACTAACATCAAGGCGGTGGCCCGTTCCTGTAGGTTCATGCTCTACAACATCCGCAGAGTACGACCCTGCCTCACACAGGAAGCGGCGCAGGTCCTAATCCAGGCACTTGTCATCTCCCGTCTGGATTACTGCAACTCGCTGTTGGCTGGGCTCCCTGCCTGTGCCATTAAACCCCTACAACTCATCCAGAACGCCGCAGCCCGTCTGGTGTTCAACCTTCCCAAGTTCTCTCACGTCACCCCGCTCCTCCGCTCTCTCCACTGGCTTCCAGTTGAAGCTCGCATCCGCTACAAGACCATGGTGCTTGCCTACGGAGCTGTGAGGGGAACGGCACCGCAGTACCTCCAGGCTCTGATCAGGCCCTACACCCAAACAAGGGCACTGCGTTCATCCACCTCTGGCCTGCTCGCCTCCCTACCACTGAGGAAGTACAGTTCCCGCTCAGCCCAGTCAAAACTGTTCGCTGCTCTGGCCCCCAATGGTGGAACAAACTCCCTCACGACGCCAGGACAGCGGAGTCAATCACCACCTTCCGGAGACACCTGAAACCCCACCTCTTTAAGGAATACCTAGGATAGGATAAAGTAATCCTTCTCACCCCCCCTTAAATGATTTAGATGCACTATTGTAAAGTGGCTGTTCCACTGGATGTCATAAGGTGAATTCACCAATTTGTAAGTCACTCTGGATAAGAGCGTCTGCCAAATGACTTAAATGTAATGTAAATGTCAAGTCAATATGTTTTTAGGTTTGGTGGAACATGAGGGTGTTCATAGTTCCAGAGGAGGGAACGATGTATATTGACTGGTTTGAGAACATGTCAGAATGTTTAGAACTGTAGAACATGCATTAGGAGTACAGTGTGTTATGGGTTAGATGTAGTGATAGAGGAGTATAGTGTGTTATGGGTTAGATGTAATGATAGAGTATAGTGTGTTATGGGTTAGATGTAATGATAGAGGAGTATAGTGTGTTATGGGTTAGATGTAATGATAGATTATAGTGTGTTATGGGTTAGATGTAATGATAGAGTATAGTGTGTTATGGGTTAGATATAGTGATAGAGGAGTATAGTGTGTTATGGGTTAGATGTAGTGATAGAGGAGTATAGTGTGTTATTGGTTAGATGTAGTGATAGAGGAGTATAGTGTGTTATGGGTTAGATGTAATGATAGATGAGTATCATTCCCAGAGACTGTATATTGTTACAGGAAATAGCTCATATAGAAGAAGGAGGACAGCTAACTGTACACAATATGGGGATTTGGTTGAACATTACACCTGCCCAGATCACGGTGAGAGGAGAGGAGATACCAGTGGCATTTCAGACATTATGGTAAAACTTCAGGACACCTGTGAGTTTTGTTAGGTTGGATATTACTAACAACTCATTCATGTTTTCTCCCATTTCTAACAGTAACTGAAGGAGTAGTAGGGACAGTAACTGAAGGAGTAGTGGGGACAGTAACTGAAGGAGCTGTAGGGACAGAAACTGAAGGAGTAGTATGGACAGAAACTGAAGGAGCTGAATTGACAGTTACTGAAGGAGTAGTAGGGACAGTAACTGAAGGAGTAGCAGGGACAGTAACTGAAGGAGTAGTAGGGACAGTAACTGAAGGAGTAGTAGGGACAATAACTGAAGGAGTAGCAGGGACAGTAACTGAAGGAGTTGCAGGGACAGTAACTGAAGGAGCTGTAGGGACAGTAACTGAAGGAGCTGTAGGGACAGTAACTGAAGGAGTAGCAGGGACAGTAACTGAAGGAGCTGTAGGGACAGTAACTGAAGGAGTAGTAGGGACAGTAACTGAAGGAGTAGTAGAGCAGTAACTGAAGAGGCTGAATTGACAGTTACTGAAGGAGTAGTAGGGACAGTAACTGAAGGAGTAGCAGGGACAGTAACTGAAGGAGCTGTAGGGACAGTAACTGAAGGAGTAGTAGGGACAGTAACTGAAGGAGTAGCAGGGACAGTAACTGAAGGAGTAGCAGGGCCAGTAACTGAAGGAGCTGTAGTGCTGGTAACTGAAGGAGCTGTAGGGATGGTAACTGAAAGAGCTGTAGGGACAGTAACTGAAGGAGCTGTAGGGACAGTAACTGAAGGAGCTTTAGGGACAGTAACTGAAGGAGTAGTAGGGACAGTAACTGAAGGAGCTGTAGGGACAGTAACTGAAGGAGATGGAGGGACAGTAACTGAAGGAGTAGTAGGGACAGTAACTGAAGGAGCTGGAGGGACAGTAACTGAAGGAGCTGGAGGGACAGTAACTGAAGGAGCTGTAGGGACAGTAACTGAAGGAGCTGTAGGGACAGTAACTGAAGGAGCTGTAGGGACAGTAACTGAAGGAGCTGTAGGGACAGTAACTGAAGGAGTAGCAGGGACAGTAACTGAAGGAGTAGCAGCGACAGTAACTGAAGGAGCTGTAGGGACAGTAACTGAAGGAGCTGTAGGGACGGTAACTGAAGGAGCTGTAGGGACACTGAAGGAGTATTAGGGACAGTAACTGAAGGAGTAGTAGGGACAGTAACTGAAGGAGCTGTAGGGACAGTAACTGAAGGAGTTTCAGGGACAGTAACTGAAGGAGCTGTAGGGATGGTAACTGAAAGAGCTGTAGGGACAGTAACTGAAGGAGCTGTAGGGACAGTAACTGAAGGAGCTTTAGGGACAGTAACTGAAGGAGTAGTAGGGACAGTAACTGAAGGAGATGGAGGGACAGTAACTGAAGGAGATGGAGGGACAGTAACTGAAGGAGCTGTAGGGACGGTAACTGAAGGAGCTGTAGGGACAGTAACTGAAGGAGTAGCAGGGACAGTAACTGAAGGAGCTGTAGGGACAGTAACTGAAGGAGTAGTAGGGACAGTAACTGAAGGAGTAGTAGGGACAGAAACTGAAGGAGCTGAATTGACAGTTACTGAAGGAGTAGTAGGGACTGTAACTGAAGGAGTAGCAGGGACAGTAACTGAAGGAGTAGCAGGGACAGTAACTGAAGGAGCTGTAGGGACAGAAACTGAAGGAGTAGTAGGGACAGTAACTGAAGGAGTAGTAGGGACAGAAACTGAAGGAGCTGAATTGACAGTTACTGAAGGAGTAGTAGGGACAGTAACTGAAGGAGTAGCAGGGACAGTAACTGAAGGAGTAGCAGGGACAGTAACTGAAGGAGTAGTAGGGACAGTAACTGAAGGAGTAGTAGGGACAGTAACTGAAGGAGTAGCAGGGACAGTAACTGAAGGAGTTGCAGGGACAGTAACTGAAGGAGCTGTAGGGACAGTAACTGAAGGAGCTGTAGGGACAGTAACTGAAGGAGTAGCAGGGACAGTAACTGAAGGAGCTGTAGGGACAGTAACTGAAGGAGTAGTAGGGACAGTAACTGAAGGAGTAGTAGGGACAGTAACTGAAGAGGCTGAATTGACAGTTACTGAAGGAGTAGTAGGGACAGTAACTGAAGGAGTAGCAGGGACAGTAACTGAAGGAGCTGTAGGGACAGTAACTGAAGGAGTAGTAGGGATAGTAACTGAAGGAGTAGTAGGGACAGTAACTGAAGGAGTAGCAGGGACAGTAACTGAAGGAGTAGCAGGGCCAGTAACTGAAGGAGCTGTAGTGCTGGTAACTGAAGGAGCTGTAGGGATGGTAACTGAAAGAGCTGTAGGGACAGTAACTGAAGGAGCTGTAGGGACAGTAACTGAAGGAGCTTTAGGGACAGTAACTGAAGGAGTAGTAGGGACAGTAACTGAAGGAGCTGTAGGGACAGTAACTGAAGGAGATGGAGGGACAGTAACTGAAGGAGTAGTAGGGACAGTAACTGAAGGAGTAGTAGGGACAGTAACTGAAGGAGTAGTAGGGACAGTAACTGAAGGAGATGGAGGGACAGTAACTGAAGGAGATGGAGGGACAGTAACTGAAGGAGTAACAGGGTCAGTAACTGAAGGAGCTGTAGGGACAGTAACTGAAGGAGCTGTAGGGACGGTAACTGAAGGAGCTGTAGGGACAGTAACTGAAGGAGTAGTAGGGACAGTAACTGAAGGAGTATTAGGGACAGTAACTGAAGGAGTAGTAGGGACAGTAACTGAAGGAGCTGTAGGAACAGTAACTGAAGGAGCAGTAGGGACAGTAACTGAAGGAGTTGTAGGGACAGTAACTGAAGGAGTAGCAGGGACAGTAACTGAAGGAGTAGCAGGGTCAGTAACTGAAGGAGCTGTAGGGACAGTAACTGAAGGAGCTGTAGGGACAGTAACTGAAGGAGTTTCAGGGACAGTAACTGAAGGAGTAGCAGGGACAGTAACTGAAGGAGCTGTAGGGACAGTAACTGAAGGAGATGGAGGGACAGTAACTGAAGGAGTAGTAGGGACAGTAACTGAAGGAGTAGTAGGGACAGTAACTGAAGGAGATGGAGGGACAGTAACTGAAGGAGCTGTAGGGACAGTAACTGAAGGAGATGGAGGGACAGTAACTGAAGGAGCTGTAGGGACGGTAACTGAAGGAGCTGTAGGGACAGTAACTGAAGGAGATGGAGGGACAGTAACTGAAGTAGCTATAGAGACAGTAACTGAAGGAGCTGTAGGGACAGTAACTGAAGGAGTAGTAGGGACAGTAACTGAAGGAGTAGTAGGGACAGTAACTGAAGGAGATGGAGGGACAGTAACTGAAGGAGATAGAGGGACAGTAACTGAAGGAGCTGTAGGGACGGTAACTGAAGGAGCTGTAGAGACAGTAACTGAAGGAGCTGTAGGGACAGTAACTGAAGGAGCTGTAGAGACAGTAACTGAAGGAGCAGTATTAGTAGCGTAGGATGCTATATTGATAGTATGGAATTTGACTACTGCACAAATCAGGGGTATTGTGAGACTATTGTCATGGGCCATGTTGGTAGTAGCATTGGTTACTTTAGTAGCATTGTTGGGATATCAGTCTATTACGACTCATGTCGCATGGATTGGTTACTGGTAACTAGGGGACCGATTGGAGAACAGGGGATGCGGTTATTCAAATATCACAAATGATGTTGTCAGGAAATGACCCATGTGTTGCAGTGTGCATATCCTCAGGTGAAAGCAGAGATATAACCAAGGGCACGGGCTGAATTGTGGAGATGGAGTGTACATCAAGAGACACCAGGCGGGGGTGTTGGGACAGCATTGGTTTAAGAGACGCACTACTCCGTACAGTACCTGCAGTGGTTAAGATCGTAGTGTCTCTCCTTGGGGGGGGCATAGTTCTCAGATCATAGTGTCTCTCCTTGGGGGGGGCATAGTTCTCAGATCGTAGTGTCTCTCCTTGGGGGGACATAGTTCTCAGATCGTAGTGTCTCTCCTTGGGGGGGGGCATAGTTCTCAGATCGTAGTGTCTCTCCTTGGGGGGGGCATAGTTCTCAGATCGTAGTGTCTCTCCTTGGGGGTGGCATAGTTCTCAGATCGTAGTGTCTCTCCTTGGGGGGACATAGTTCTCAGATCGTAGTGTCTCTCCTTGGGGGGGGGGGGCATAGTTCTCAGATCGTAGTGTCTCTCCTTGGGTGGGGGCATAGTTCTCAGATCGTAGTGTCTCTCCTTGGGGGGGGGGCATAGTTCTCAGATCATAATGTCTCTCCTTGGGGGGGGGGGTGCATAGTTCTCAGATCATAGTGTCTCTCCTTGGGGGGGGGCATAGTTCTCAGATCGTAGTGTCTCTCCTTGGGTGGGGGCATAGTTCTCAGATCGTAGAGTCTCTCCTTGGGGGGGGGGCATAGTTCTCAGATCGTAGTGTCTCTCCTTTGGGGGGTGCATAGTTCTCAGATCGTAGTGTCTCTCCTTGGGGGGGGGGGGGTGCATAGTTCTCAGATCGTAGTGTCTCTCCTTGGGGGGGCATAGTTCTCAGATCGTAGTGTCTCTCCTTTGGGGGGGCATAGTTCTCAGATCGTAGTGTCTCTCCTTTGGGAGGGGGCATAGTTCTCAGATCGTAGTGTCTCTCCTTGGGGGGGGGCATAGTTCTCAGATCGTAGTGTCTCTCCTGGGGGGGGCATAGTTCTCAGATCGTAGTGTCTCTCCTTTGGGGGGTGCATAGTTCTCAGATCGTAGTGTCTCTCCTTGGGGGGGCATAGTTCTCAGATCGTAGTGTCTCTCCTTTGGGGGGTGGCATAGTTCTCAGATCGTAGTGTCTCTCCTTGGGGGTGGCATAGTTCTCAGATCGTAGTGTCTCTCCTTGGGGGGGGGCATAGTTCTCAGATCGTAGTGTCTCTCCTTGGGGGGCATAGTTCTCAGATCGTAGTGTCTCTTCTTGGGGGGGGGGGGCATAGTTCTCAGATCGTAGTGTCTCTCCTTGGGGGGGCATAGTTCTCAGATCGTAGTGTCTCTCCTTGGGGGGGGGGGGGGCATAGTTCTCAGATCGTAGTGTCTCTCCTTGGGGGGGGGTGCATAGTTCTCAGATCGTAGTGTCTCTCCTTGGGGGGCATAGTTCTCAGATCGTAGTGTCTCTCCTTGGGGGGGGGTGCATAGTTCTCAGATCGTAGTGTCTCTCCTTGGGGGGCATAGTTCTCAGATCGTAGTGTCTCTCCTTTGGGGGGACATAGTTCTCAGATCGTAGTGTCTCTTCTTGGGGGGGCATAGTTCTCAGATCGTAGTGTCTCTCCTTGGGTGGGGGGCATAGTTCTCAGATCATAATGTCTCTCCTTGGGGGGGGGTGCATAGTTCTCAGATCATAGTGTCTCTCCTTGGGGGGGGGGCATAGTTCTCAGATCGTAGTGTCTCTCCTTGGGTGGGGGGCATAGTTCTCAGATCGTAGAGTCTCTCCTTGGGGGGGGCATAGTTCTCAGATCGTAGTGTCTCTCCTTTGGGGGGTGCATAGTTCTCAGATCGTAGTGTCTCTCCTTGGGGGGGTGCATAGTTCTCAGATCGTAGTGTCTCTCCTTGGGGGGGCATAGTTCTCAGATCGTAGTGTCTCTCCTTGGGGGTGGCATAGTTCTCAGATCGTAGTGTCTCTCCTTGGGGGGGGGGCATAGTTCTCAGATCGTAGTGTCTCTCCTTGGGGGGGCATAGTTCTCAGATCGTAGTGTCTCTTCTTGGGGGGGGGGGGCATAGTTCTCAGATCGTAGTGTCTCTCCTTGGGGGGGGGGGCATAGTTCTCAGATCGTAGTGTCTCTCCTTTGGGGGGGTGCATAGTTCTCAGATCGTAGTGTCTCTCCTTGGGGGGGGGGGTGCATAGTTCTCAGATCGTAGTGTCTCTCCTTGGGGGGGCATAGTTCTCAGATCGTAGTGTCTCTCCTTGTGGGGTGGCATAGTTCTCAGATCGTAGTGTCTCTCCTTGGGGGGGCATAGTTCTCAGATCGTAGTGTCTCTCCTTGGGGGGCATAGTTCTCAGATCGTAGTGTCTCTTCTTGGGGGGGGGGCATAGTTCTCAGATCGTAGTGTCTCTCCTTGGGGGGCATAGTTCTCAGATCGTAGTGTCTCTCCTTGGGGGGGCATAGTTCTCAGATCGTAGTGTCTCTCCTTGGGGGGGGGGGGCATAGTTCTCAGATCGTAGTGTCTCTCCTTGGGGGGCATAGTTCTCAGATCGTAGTGTCTCTCCTTGGGGGGGGCATAGTTCTCAGATCATAGTGTCTCTCCTTTGGGGGGGGGACATAGTTCTCAGATCGTAGTGTCTCTCCTTGGGGGGGGGCATAGTTCTCAGATCGTAGTGTCTCTCCTTGGGGGGGGCATTGTTCTCACGTGAAGTGAAGTCCAGCTGCATAATGGGTGAGTGAAGACACCATGACACAGGAAGCGGAGCGAGAGAGAGAGAGAGACTACAGTCCACTGTAAGACATACAGATGGATTGGGTCTGGGAACTACTATAAACATCATGGTTGGTTTGGGGTTTAGCTGCTTTATGGGTTAATGCATCATATGATAGAGGATAGAGGGGTAATTGTACTGTGAACAACATGTTGAAGGTATTGATGTGAAAGCAGATACAGTGAAAGCAGATACAGTGCTGAGTTCCCTCAAGAGGATGTAATGTGGGTTAGGGATACACACTTTTCAACTACTGGGTTGAAGCAGACTTTTCAGAGCCCAGCACAAATCCAGGGCATTATTCTGCCCCGAAGATGGAGTTTGTGTCCTAATAACTAACCCAGGTAATGTCCTTTTTCTTTCCTTTATCTAGGACATATTAAAGTGTTTGTTCCGTTACCTCCTTAACCAGCTCAACTCACAGGTCAAGCTTTTGAGGTGCCCTTCGCTGTCGAATAGGATATCTCCGCTCCTCCTGGGCTTCCTGTGGTGGGCCAGGTTCGGGTGGAAGGTCAGGCTCTGTCTCTCCCGTACGTCCACAGTCAGGAGAATAGTCCTGGGGGTTGTTATTGTTCTTGTTCTCTCGGCATGTCTCTGCTGGTGCGTTGGACCGTAGCAGATGATCCACATGAACGTTGACCTGGCGATGACCAATTTGGACTTGGTAAGTCAAAGGTCCTCTGCGTTGCAAGATCACACCTGAGTTCCACAGGCGCTTGGGGTGTCTGAAATCACGTACTATCACCCTCTCTTCCTCTTTGAATTCTCTGACAGTCTTTGAGTGTCTGTCATGAGCTTTCTTCTGCTGTAGCTGGTGCTTTGCCACAGTGCTTGACAAGTCTGGTTTCAACAATGTCAGGCGGGGAAGGTGGTTTGCGTTTCAGAAACAGTTCAGCTGGTGTACATTCCGTTACTGTGTGTGGGGTGTTATGGTAAGTAAACAGGAACCGGGGAAGCCTTTGGTGGATGGGCAGAGACTGAACCTCGAGTCTAGTCCAGGCCTTCTTAAAGGTTTGCACGGCTCTCTCCGCTGCTCCGTTTGATGCCGGATGGTAAGGTGGTGACAGGATGTGCCTTACTCCGTTGTTCTTGAGAAACATTTCAAAATCGTTTGAGGTGAACGGGGGGGCATTGTCCGATACGAGCTCCTTGACTAGTTCAAAGGATGCAAACAGGTGTCTGAGAAGATTGATGGTCTTCTCAGCTGTGGTCAGTTGAGTAGGGAACACTTCCATCCACTTGGAATGGACATCGACGACAACAAGGAAATGTTGCTTGTCAATTTCGGCGTAATCCACATGGATGTGTTCCCAAGGTGTAGCAGCCCAGGACCATGGATGAAGAGGTGCAGCAGCAGGCTTGTTGCGAACAGCTTCACAAGGTGAGCAGTGGCCTACATGCTGTTGAATGTCCTGATCCAGTCCAGGCCACCACAGATAACTGCGAGCGAGTGCTTTCATTCGAGTGATCCCTGGATGTCCCTCATGCAGGTCAGATAGCAGTCTCCTCTGGAATTTGTGAGGTACCACGACCCTTGATCCCCACAGAACACACCCTTGATCAGTGGACAACTGATCTTTCTTGTCGATGAATGGACGAAGGTTATCGTCATTTACGAAGGTTGGCCAACCGCCTAATGTTAAGTCCAAGACTTTGGAAAGCACTGGGTCTTTCCTTGTTTCCTCTGCTATGTCAGAAGCAGATATGGGCAGTTCATCAATGAGAGAGATCTGGAAGACTGCTCTATCATCTTCACTGTCGGAGTCACTATTGCATGGTAGTCTTGATAGTGCATCGGCATTTGGGTGATCACTGGATCGTCTGTACTCAATCTCGTAGTCGTAGGCTAACAATATCAGAGCCCAACGTTGCATTCGAAGTGCAGCAAGGGTTGGTATAGCTAATTTTGGTCCAAGGATGGCCAACAGAGGCTTGTGATCTGTCAGCAGTTGGAACTTCCTTCCGTAGAGGTATTTGTGAAACTTCTTCACTCCGAATATTATGCTCAGGGCTTCCTTCTCAATTTGAGCCTAATTTTTCTCACTTGGTGACAGAGTCCGTGATGCAAATGCAATAGGGTGTTCTTCACCTGACGGTAGAACATGTGAGATGACGTCTCCTACTCCATATGGAGATGCATCACACGCGAGTCTCAGCTTCATCTCTGTGTTGTAGTGGGCAAGCCACTTGCTCTTTAGCAGACGCTGTTTGCAAGTCTTGAATGCTTCTTCGCATTGTGGGGACCAATTCCACTTTGTATCGGTCTGCAGCAGTTGGTGAAGCGGATGCAACAATGTGGACAAGTTTGCCACAAACTTTCCGTAATAGTTCAGGAGCCCCAAAAATGACCTCAGCTCTGAGATATTTGTGGGTGCTGGAGCGTTTACGATTGCTTCCACCTTGCTGTTGGTTGGGTGCAGGCCTTGTGCATCAATCTTGTATCCGAGATACTCCACTGAGTCCTGGAGGAACTCACACTTGCTGCGTTTCATTCTCACTCCGTATTTCTCCAGTCTTGACATCACTTTGTCCAGCACTACAAGGTGCTCTCCAATGGTTGATGCTGACACGAGGATGTCGTCCATGAAGCACACAACATTGTCTATACCGTCCAAGATCTGATCCATTGTGTGTTGGAATATCGCTGGAGCTGTCAAGATTCCATAGGCCAAGCGATTGAATCTGAATAGCCCCTTGTGTGTATTGATGGTCAGATACTGTTCTGACTCCAGATCCAGCTTCAGTAGTTGCTGATAAGCGAATGCCAGGTCCAGCTTACTGAAAACCTTCCCACCAGCTAGAGTGGCAAACAGATCTTCAGCATTTGGTAGTGGATATTCCTCTGGTAGTATGCAGCGATTTACTGTGACCTTGTAGTCACCGCACATTCTGACGGTCTTGTCTTTCTTTGGGACTACAACAATCGGAGCGGCCCAGTCGCTCCTCGCTACTTTCGTGATTATGTTATTCTTCTGTAGGCGTCCAGTTCCTTCTCTACTGCTTCCTTAAGAGCGTAGGGAACTGGACGTGGTTTGTGAAAGATAGGCTTGGTTCCTTCTTGCACTCTGACTTTTGCTGTGAAGTTTGTATTTCACCGTAGCCATCTTTGAAAAGTTCTTTGTGCTTCTCCAGCATGTTAGTGAGTGTAGCCTGACTCACTGTTTTGTCATTTGGGGCGGCAGGGTATCCTAGTGGTTAGAGCGTTGGACTAGTAACCGAAAAGTTGCAAGTTCAAATCCCCAAGCTGACAAGGTACAAATCTGTCGTTCTGCCCCTGAACAGGCAGTTAACCCACTGTTCCTAGGCCGTCATTGAAAATATGAATTTGTTCTTAACTGACTTGCCTAGTAAAATAAAGGTAAAATAAATAAAAAAATTCTCAGACTGAGGATTTCTCCCCAGTTCAACTTGATCTTTTGTAGCCAGTTTCTGCCTAGCAAGGCAGATTTTTCTCCTTTAACAATGACAAGCGGTAGTGTCCACTCCTTCCCCTCATACCGGACTGGTACCTGGATCTGCCCTAACACAGGAATAGTGTCACCAGTGTATGAAGAAAGGCGGATGGACGCGGGCTGAAGAGGGCACTCTTTCAGTTTTTCTTTGTAGAGTCTCTCTGGAACCAGGGATACTGACGCTCCGGTGTCCAGCTGCATTTGTACTGGTTTTCCCGCTAACTCCATGCTGAGATAGATTCCATCTTTTAGTTGTTGAGCCGTGTACACTGTGAACAGTTCCAATACTGATTCAGTTGTACCTTCCTCGTCTTGTGCTGCGTCTGACACTTTGTGCGCTCTTGCTGTGCGTTTCGAGGCTTTACACACTCTCTGTAAATGTCCAACATTTTCACAATTGTGGCACTTTTCCTTTTGGAATCGACATTCACTGTGCTGATGATTATCTCCCCCACATCTGTAGCAACTTGGCTTAGACCTTTGAGATGTGGGCTGCTTTGGTCTTGTGTAACCTTGAGGACGGGACTGAAAAAAGTGCGACTTTTGTGAGTTTTTTTCACCACGTGCATCACTGACCTTGTGAATACCTTTCTGACGTTCTGCATGTCCCGATAGCTCAATAGTATCCCTGTGGGCAAGCTCGAGTCCAAGTGCTATATCACAGGCTTTCTTAAAGGTTAGGTCCTTCTCTGACAGGAGCTTTCTGTGATATGCTTCACCTGTGAGACCACATACAAACTTGTCTCGGAGAGCATCATCAAGAAATTGTGCAAACTCACATGTACTTGCCAGCCTTTTCAAAGCAAGGATGTAGTCAGCCACGGTTTCCCCTTGACTCTGGTGACGTTGGTAAAATCTGAAACGTTCTGCAATGAGAATTGGCTAAGGATTGAAATACCTTGAAAGAGTTTCAGTCAGTTCTGCATAGTTCAACTCCACTGCTTTCATTGGTTCAATGAGACCTTTCAGCAATCCATACTCAGTTGGACCCAAAACACTGAGAAATACGTCTGCTTTCTTTCCATCTTTGATTTCATTTGCAGCCAACCAACGCTCAAAACGCTCCAAATAGGAATCAAAATCCTCTTTTGTAGCCTCAAACTCTGGTACTCGACCAATGGTTGCCATTTTCACAGTTAATTGTTCAGTTTCCTTATATTCCTTAATTTGCTGAATATTCATCTACTTCTTCACTTCAGAAGTTTCTGCAATTACTTCATTCACTGCACTCATTTGTATTAATGTACACACCGTGTTACGTCCCTTCTTCCTTTTTTTTCCCCTTGACAATATTTCTCCACTGAGATCGCCTAATTTCAATGGGTTCAATGACAGTTTATTTTATTTAACCACCAGAGGGCAGTGTCGCTATTCTGGACTCCAATAGTCTTGCTACTTGGCAGCTCCTGAATACTGTACTAGCAGTGCCAGCAGTGCTTAGCCTTCTCTACTGGCGAAAGAAAATAAAAAATAACTGACGAATTACAAAATTATTTTGAGTTTCATTACTCACGCAACATTCTTCCCTTCAAGCAATGTCCGTTTATGTAGTTTAATCACCTCGTCGCCACTGTAATATTTGTGCTGTGGAGAAATGACCAGGCAGGAGACGGGAGTAGAGTTAGTTTTCGTTTAGTCGAAACCCATCGAGCTCGACAGTTCCCGGCACCCCAGTGCGCATGTGCATTTCCTATTAGGTGTAGTAAGGTAACACTGCCGTAATGCATTACTGCTTAGTAACAGCACAGTAACTAATATAAACAGATGTAGATCCCAGATACTACATGCATCACTTATCACATTGTTAATACTGTTATGTTTTATTTATTTTTTGTTGCTTTCCAAGTCTTGTGCTATCACTCTCTTAGGAACCAGAAGGGAGTGGAGAGACTAAAAGCTGCTCCAGCTGCCATTGAAGGAGACAGCAGATTCAGCTGGAATGGCATTTTGTTGTGTGATCATAATTCAGAGGCTTTGTACACCTCACGGTGACTGTCTGTTCGTTGTTTGGTCATTTGTTTAATTCATGTTTTCTAATCATTTGTTAGTTTTTATTCATGTTTTATTATCATTGTTTCTACATTTATTAGTAATTTCCAAGTTTATATAAATATCTGGATGGGACAAATGTTGTGTTGTCTGAATTATTGGGTTATTTACTCTGAAAAATAAGAACCTAACAAAACATACCGAGATCATTTAAGATAAACTAATTAACTTGGTATTGGAATCATATTTGAATAGAATCCATTGGCATCACATTGGTATCACATTGGTGGCACATTGGCATCACATTGGTATCACATTGGTATCACATTGGTATCACATTGGTATCACATTGGTATTACATTGGCATCACATTGGCGTCACATTGGCGTCACATTGGTGTCACATTGGTATCACATCGGTATCACATTGGTATTACATTGGTATCACATTGGTATCACATTGGTATCACATTGGTATCACATTGGTATTACAATGGTATCACATTGGTATCACATTGGTATCACATTGGCATCACATTGGCATCACATTGGCATCACATTGGCATCACATTGGCATCACATTGGCATCACATTGGTATTACAATGGTATCACATCGGCATCACATTGGCATCACATTGGCATCACATTGGCATCACATTGGTATCACATTGGTATCACATTGGTATCACATTGGTGTCACATGTCCATTGAGCTCCAACTTGATACATTCCTGTTCCAATTCACTCAATGGTGGTTGAGATGGGGAAGTTCTGCACTTCTCTTCTTCTTGTTGGTACTGTAGAAAGAGATGGTCTGTGTTAAAGTCAACAGAAGTGTGTGTGTGTGTGTGTGTGTGTGTGTGTGTGTGTGTGTGTGTGTGTGTGTGTGTGTGTGTGTGTGTGTGTGTGTGTGTGTGTGTGTGTGTGCGTTGTATTTACCTTTGTAACTTGACAATGACTTTGTTGATCCATCGTGCATCTGGAGTCACACAGACGGTGGCTTTGTCCTTCTTGGTAACGCTGATGAATGAAGGGAGGGATATATATTACAGCGTCACCATGGTTACATATCATACACTGCAGAATTTAACCTATCAGAAAACGTCAATATGAACGTACACATATTTAGCAGATGTTATTATGGCTGTAGTGAAATGGTTGTGTTCCCAGCTCCAACAGTGCAGTAATATCTAACAATACACACAAATCTGAGTAAAATAACGGAATAAAGAAATCTCTAAGTATTAGGACGAGCAAAGTCAGAGTCCTGTATATGTAAATGTATTTAGAGATACAGTACCAGTCAAAGGTGTGGACACACCTCCTCATTTCAGGGTTTTTCTTTATTTGTACTATTTTCTAGAATAATAGTGAAGACATCAAAACTATGAAATAACACATATAGAATCATGTAGTAACCCAAAAAGTGTTAAACAAATCAAAATATATTTTATATTTGAGATTGTTCAAAGTAGCCACCCTTTGCCTTGAAAGCTTTTCACACTCTTGGCATTCCTTCGACCTCATGGCTTGGTTTTTGCTTTGACAGGCACTGACAACTGTAGGACCTTTATGTAGACAGCTGTGAGATGTTCCAAATCATGTCTAATCAATTGAATTTACCACAGGTGGACTCCAATCAAGTTGGAGAAACATCTCAAGGATGATCAATGGAAACAGGATGCATCTAAACTCAATGTAGAGTCTCATAGCAAAGTGTCTGAATACTTATGTAAATAAGGTGTTTCTGTTTTTTATATTTAATTCATTTGCTAAAATGTCTAAAAACCTGTTTTCGCTTTGTTATTATGGAGTATTGTGTGTAAATTGATGAGGACAATTTTTTATTTAATCCATTTTAGAAAAAGGCTGTAAACATAATAAAATGTGGAAAAAGCCAAGGGTCTGAATACTTTCTGAATACACTGTATGTATATGTTTACATGTGTGATTGAATGTAGAGTCATTGTGGACAGTATGTGGATAGAATATATAGTATATCTGTAGAATAGGTAGCATATAATAGTATATGTACAGCAATAGTTGAATAGGATGGCCTTGACTAGAAAAATATATTTGTAATCTGTGATTGTCTGGAGTCCCTGCCACATACTGAGTTTCGAAGGGAATTGCTATAGGCTACCACCGCAAATGCCCACATTTATTACAACGTCTTAGACTTGGTTACTAATAGGAACATTGAACTCATCATCAGTGACTAATGACTGGTTTGCATAGCATGCAGTAAAGCGACGATACTGACTAATTAATTTCCCCTCCACCACGACCTATCCCCCACGCTTCTTCCCCCTATGCATTAGAAAACCACAGTTTAGCGCTTCGTTCAAGACCTCGCTGGCTGACTCACATGATCTATGTGTGAAGACAATGACAGCCACCATGGGTTTCAGGTGCGGTTTCCAAGACACAGATGAAGCCTGAACAACAACAACAACAAAGCATGGAGATTCCACTGGGCCAGTGGTTAACAAACAATCGATCGCGATCGACTTCAAGGCATTGCTAGTCGATCACCAAACATTTCTGTAGAAAATCATATGAAAAAGGATTGCGGTTCTTCTTTTTAAAATTCGTGTTGCGCTGTTACCGACAGGTGCACTTCAGATGCCTTGTGCACCGGGTAGACAAACTGTTCCCATTTTAAACCATTTAATTGGTCAGGAAAGACAAACTCCGCCAAACCGGCGGACAGGAAGATCTGTGGATAAATCAAGTGAGCCAAACTGCGATGGCCAATCGTACAGCTCAAATCACTGTGCCGACAGCTTCCACGACCCCAAGCAAAGTTTGATACCAGCCTATGTAAGATTTCATAACTTTTAAAACCATGACCAGAGAGAAATGATCAAAGAATACAGCTGCTGTTTTTTATGAGTGAGTTCATGTTTAAGTTTTCATTCTGCTCTGTCACTGTTTTGATTCAACACTATTACATAATATAAAACATGTTTCTCTCTACTTCCACTCACACTGTAATGAATGAGTAGCCAAGTGTATCGACAGCGCTGTGCTTCTATTATTATTAGCATCTGGTCCTGTCTATTTTAATAGGGAGGGATATTATACTTTCTCTGGTCAGAGGAACAACATGAATTTGTGTCTGAAAGCAGATGTGGTGTGACTCGACTTTAGCCATCAGGTAGAAGACGTTGTCCCCTCTCTCTGGTCAGTCTCACCTCTCTCTGGTCAGTCTCACCTCTCTCTGGTCAGTCTCACCTCTCTCTGGTCAGTTTCACCTCTCTCTGGTCAGTCTCACCTCTCTCTGGTCAGTCTCACCTCTCTCTGGTCAGTCTCACCTCCTCTCTGGTCAGTCTCACCTCTCTCTGGTCAGTCTCATCTCTCTCTGGTCAGTCTCACCTCTCTCTGGTCAGTCTCACCTCTCTCTGGTCAGTCTCACCTCTCTCTGGTCAGTCTCACCTCTCTCTGGTCAGTTTCACCTCTCTCTGGTCAGTCTCACCTCTCTCTGGTCAGTCTCACCTCTCTCTGGTCAGTCTCACCTCCTCTCTGGTCAGTCTCACCTCTCTCTGGTCAGTCTCACCTCTCTCTGGTCAGTCTCACCTCCTCTCTGGTCAGTCTCACCTCTCTCTGGTCAGTCTCACCTCCTCTCTGGTCAGTCTCACCTCTCTCTGGTCAGTCTCACCTCTCTCTGGTCAGTCTCACCGGGGGAAAGGAAGGATAGAGCAGGACCGTGTGAGGTGGACTTTCTGCTGTTCTCTCCCTCCCTCCGCTGAGACTAATGCGGAGTTCAAAACTACTGGGAACTCTGAAATCTCAGACTTCCAACTTCAGTGTGTTCAAGACAACTGGAAACTGAAAAAAACGAGACCCGATTATGAAAAACGTTTTGAATGGTCACCTGACTTGAAAATCCAAGTCGGAAACTGGGGCATCTTTCTAGATCTCCAACTTTCCAACCTGAAGTTCGTTGACTTCATGATTTGACCTAGTTTATCTCCCAGAGTTCCCAGTTGTCTTGAAAGCACCATGACAGATGCAGATACCATCAGTCCAGTAAAATAAAAGTCAATTATTTCAATTTCTGCTCAGCTGTGCCTCGCAGGTGCTCCACCAACTGATCTGTTTTTTAATCAAAGCTCGAGTTGTGAAATATAATATTGTCTGAGAATAACAATATTGTCAGGACAGGCATATACACACCTAGAAAAAGGGGTCCAAAAGGGTTGTTCAGCTGTCCCCATAGGAGAACCCTGTTTGGTTCCAGGTAGAACCCTTTTGAGTTCCATGGAGAACCCTTTTGAGTTCCAGGTAGAACCCTCTGTGGAAAGGGTTCTGCATGGAACTCAAAAGGGTTCTACCTGGAAGCAGGAAGGGATTTATTCAAAGGGTTCTCCTATGGGGACAGCTGAAGAACCCTTTTGGGTTCTAGATAGCACCTTTTTTTCTTAGAGTGTAGCCAATATGATGTGATAATGTATTAGGCATTCTGTGACAATGTATTATGCATACTGTGATAATGTATTATGCATACTGTGATAATGTATTATGCATACTGTGATAATGTATTATGCATACTGTGATAATGTATTAGGTATACTGTGATAATGTATTAGGTATACTGTGATAATGTATTATGCATACTGTGATAATGTATTAGGTATACTGTGATAATGTATTATGCATACTGTGATAATGTATTAGGTATACTGTGATAATGTATTAGGTATACTGTGATAATGTATTAGGTATACTGTGATAATGTATTTGGTATATTGTGATAATGTATTTGGTTTATTGTGATAATGTATTATGCATACTGGGATAATGTATTAGGTATACTGTAATAATGTATTATGCATACTGGGATAATGTATTGTGATAATGTATTACACATACTGGGATAATGTATTAGGTATACTGTAATAATGTATTAGGTATATTGCGATAATGTATTATGCATACTGTGATAATGTATTAGGTATACTGTAATAATGTATTAGGTATATTGTGATAATGTATTACACATACTGGGATAATGTATTAGGCATGCTGTGATCATCTTGACTGGTTGCTAGGTGGTGTTAGTTGACTCACATGATCTCTGTTTGACGACAGTGGGCACCTGGAGGTAGGATCTCTATCCTGTGGAACAGCCTTGGAGAGATGAAAGCAGAGGACGTCCGGATGCAGCGACACTTCTGACATGCAGCACAGCCGTTCATGGGGAATGCTGCAGGGATGAAGACCGGGAAAATTACATACAATAACAATATAGTGTTGTTAGAATTTGGGGTTAAAGGTTAAGGTTTAAGGGATAGGGTTAACAACTTTTTATCATCACTTGAAGTTGCACTTTGAAACATGTGAATGTTACAAAGACAAAACTGATTCTAGATCAGCACTCTTAGGGCTCTATTCAGTCTGTATCATCGCTGAAGCGTTACAGATTAAATCAAATCAAAGTTTATTTGTCACGTGCGCTGAATACAACAGGTGTAGTAGACCTTAGAGTGAAATGCTGAATACAACAGGTGTAGTAGACCTAACAGTGAAATGCTGAATAAAACAGGTGTAGTAGACCTTACAGTGAAATGCTGAATACAACAGGTGTAGTAGACCTTACAGTGACATGCTGAATACAACAGGTGTAGTAGACATTACAGTGAAATGCTGAATACAACAGGTGTAGTAGACATTACAGTGAAATGCTGAATACAACAGGTGTAGTAGACCTAACAGTGAAATGCTGAATACAACAGGTGTAGTAGACCTAACAGTGAAATGCTGAATACAACAGGTGTAGTAGACCTTACAGTGAAATGCTGAATACAACAGGTGTAGTAGACCTAACAGTGAAATGCTGAATACAACAGGTGTAGTAGACCTTACAGTGAAATGCTGAATACAACAGGTGTAGTAGACCTTACTGTGAAATGCTGAATACAACAGGTGTAGTAGACCTTACAGTGAAATGCTGAATACAACAGGTGTAGTAGACATTACAGTGAAATGCTGAATACAACAGGTGTAGTAGACCTTACAGTGAAATGCTTACTTACAGGCTCTAACCAATAGTTAATACCAAAGGGTATTAGGTGAACAATAGTTAATACCAAAAGGTATTAGGTGAACAATAGTTAATACCAAAAGGTATTAGGTGAACAATAGTTAATACCAAAAGGTATTAGGTGAACAATAGTTAATACCAAAAGGTATTAGGTGAACAATAGTTAATACCAAAAGGTATTAGGTGAACAACAGGTAAGTAAATAAATAAAAACACCAGTTAAAAGACAGTGATTGCGTGATCACAATGTACCGGTAATATCTGACTGAGCCGACATGCAGCGTTTACCGTGAATGCAGTTTCCACTCAGGAACGTTGCCTTTAAATTTCACTCACGCTGCAACGCACAACTTCTGCCATACGGATTGAATACAGACCCTACTCTGAGACACTTAACAGTGCAGTGGATTGATTGTGATAATTGGAATTAAATTGTAAAAAAAAAAATAGATAATTGGATTGGTTTGTTTATTGTTCAAGAGTCAAGTTGAACAGATTCATATATATATATATATATATATATAGATAAAGATGCAATATCTCACCTTGAAGAGCCACGAACCAGCAGAGAGTCAGGGACACCAACAGGTAGTGTGTCTTGAAAGGCATCTTGAGTCTGCGTTGGCTGTGGTCGGCTGGTGTCTACTGAAACTGAATGATGTCTCTGGGTTTATATTGCTGCAAAAAAGGAAGTGTGGGGGAATCCCTCGTCTTCATGCAAAATGAAGATCAGTCTTTTGGAGGATATAAAAATGTCTATATATATATTCACTATTTTAACTTTACCCTTCATTTCTAGCCTAGTGATTCTATTGAAATGAAACATGCCATATTGAGAATCTGTCTTGTTACATTGTAAAGAGGATTTTAATGATCTAGTCAAAACATGGTAAACGCTGAGTAGAACAAGTAGAGATTCAGTGGTTAAGATTGGAGAACGTTTAAAAACTGTATTTCTCGTAGACATACAGACAGGTCCATAATTATGGACCTTGATAAAGATGAACAATAAAAGACTGTATAAGATCAATAATACAAACACTGAGCTATATTTTATGCAAAAAAAAGGGGAAATTATATTTTATACGAATACAATTGCTCAGTGAAAGTGATTTTGTTTCATAAGTCATATTTCTTTTCTCTCTCAAAAAGATCGGGGTTAAAATGTCACTGCTGTTTTCAATACCTCACCTTGAGAGGATAATGGCTACTGAGTCTTTTTCTACTATGTTTTATAGGATCTTCTTTTACGCCTCCAACATTAGGTTATGAGAATGAAGGACACATCAGGAGGGATCTTAGACCTGCTACATTAGGTTATGAGAATGAAGGACACATCAGGAGGGATCTTAGACCTGCTACATTAGGTTATGAGAATGAAGGACACATCAGGAGGGATCTTAGACCTGCTACATTAGGTTATGAGAATGGAGAACACATCAGGAGGGATCTTAGACCTGCTACATTAGGTTATGAGAATGGAGAACACATCAGGAGGGATCTTTGACCTGCTACGTTAGGTTATGAGAATGGAGAACACATCAGGAGGGATCTTTGACCTGCTACGTTAGGTTATGAGAATGGAGAACACATCAGGAGGGATCTTTGACCTGCTACATTAGGTTATGAGAATGGAGGACACATCAGGAGGGATCTTTGACCTGCTACATTAGGTTATGAGAATGAAGAACACATCAGGAGGGATCTTAGACCTGCTACGTTAGGTTATGAGAATGAAGGACACATCAGGAGGGATCTTTGACCTGCTACATTAGGTTATGAGAATGAAGGACACATCAGGAGGGATCTTTGACCATTCCTCTATAACAGAGTCTTTCCAGATCCTTGATATCTCTTGTCTGCGCTGATGGACTGCCCTCTTCAATTCAAACCACAGGTTGTCAATGTTGTTCAAGTCTGGAGACTGAGAAGACCTTAATTATAAGATGGGGCTCGGGGAAATACTGCCCCCTTTGGATGAATTGTGTGCCCAAAGTAAACTTTTTAAAAAACTGTCAAAAATTGCTAATATATGCATATAATAAACACTCTAAAGCTTCTAAAACCGTTCGAATTATGTCTGCATGTAAAGCAGAACTCACAGGGCAGCCATTCTCCCAAACTCTCTCTCTCCTAAGAAAGTTGCTCCAACTTTGACGTCATCGCCCCCACCCTTCCCAACCAGCTATGGATCTGGGAACAGTTTCTATTTCTTCAGCGCGCTCTCGTCTTTCAATGAGACGTGGAACGGAGAAAATAGCACGAGCTTTGACTGCTTGGCGGGCAAAATACTGAGGTGTCACGAGTTTTCAGGTGCGAGCTCTGTGAAAAGGGTCTTTTTTTCCCAGCTTGGCTGAAGAGAGTTTGTTATGTTTGATTTAATCGCCAATTGTTTTGTACGTTAAAAACATCCTAAAGCTTGATTCTGCACTTAGTTTGACCAGTTTAGTCGACATATAATATGTAACTTTGAAGTTTTGATGCTCAATTTTCGTGATCAGAAGTCCTTTTTGGGGTAATTCACCTGAAGATGTTAGCTTTTGCTAATACAAAGACACACCAACAGCAACCAAACGTTATATTAGGTAAGTATAACTCCTTCCACGACATTCTTGTCGAAGACCATCAAAGGTAAGGGAATATTTATGTTATAAAATTGTATTTTTGTCGAATCCAACATAGTAGAGAAATAATGCTGATGGCTGAGCGCCGTCTCAGATTATTGAATAGTGAACGAATTCTGTAACGTTAAAAATAAATGTAACACAGCGTTTGCATTAAGAAGAAGTGTATCTTTCTAAATATATGTAGAACATGTATATTTAGTCAAAGTTTATGATGTTTATTGCTGTTATCTGGCGTTAGCTGCCGGAGATATTTATAATTCCTCCGGTCATTTCTGCTGCATTTTTTGAACATGGCTCAATGTAAATGGAGATTTATGGATATAAATTGCATATTATTGAAAAAAACATAAATGTACTGTGTAACATGTGCTATTACTGTCATCTGATGAAGATTTTCAAAAGGTTAGTGAATTATTTTTCTTTTAATCCTGCGTTTGTGATTGTGCTATTTTGCATAGCCATGTGGCTACATATTGTATGTTTTCCTAGTGGTGGTTTAACATTAATATGTGCTATGTTTTCGCTGTAAAACATTTTAAAATTCTGACATGCTGGGTAGATGAACAAGGTGTTTATCTTTCATTTAAGCTATTGGACTTGTTAATGTGTGGAGGTTAAATATTTTTAAGAATATTTTTGCTTTCCCTGCGCCACCGTTTGGGCTGAAGGGGGGGTGTTCCTAGTTGGGAACCTGTAGCCCCATCATTAACAAACTGTTCATTTTGTGGTCAATTAACCATTTCTTTGCTGATTTTGATTAGTGCTTGGGGTTATTGTCTTACTGGAAGATTCACTTGTGGCCAAGTTTCAGACTCCTGGAGAGGCAACAAGGTTTTTGGCTGAAATGGCCTGGTACTTGGCAAATTTGATGATGCCGTTGACTGTAACAAGAGCCCCAGGACAAAACAAAAATAATATTTTTGGTCTTCTTTTAAGGTTAGGGTTAAGGTTAGATTTAAAAATCAAATTTTTCAGAAGATAAATGGTAGAAAAAGGCAGAGTTTTTGACTTTGTGGACAAAAAAACAAAAAATAACAAGCAAAATAGTCCCATAACATCAAAGATCCTCCACCATATTTTACAGTTGGTATGACGCTCCTTTTTAATGACATCCAACAAATGTAAACACCTGCAGTTTGATAAACGGAAACGGGCGCCATCGGAACCTGTACTATGTTCAGATGACATGAAAATAAAGCTACTTTGTTTCTTCTCATCTTTATCAAGGCTGATAGCTTCATATCACTTGTGTTCTTTTCTATCAGAATCACTCTGCCACACATTCATCAAGGCTGATAGCTTCATATCACTTGTGTTCTTTTCTATCAGAATCACTCAGCCACACATTTATCAAGGCTGATAGCTCCATATCACTTGTGTTCAATATAGATTCATTTCACTTGATCGGGTGCAAGGAACCCAGAATAAGGAACTGAAAATTCCAACAAGCATTAAGATGCCAGACAATGTTTTTTCTATTAGCAGACTGATGGAAAGAGCTCTCTACTGGCCGTGGACTGTCTGGTGAAGATCACATCTAATTTTACATTGTGGTCATTTATCCTTTATCAGACGCTCTTATTCAGAACGACTTACATATAAGGCTTGTTCCCATTGGCAGTTTGAAATGACTCAAATCCACATTTTTTGCATATCTGATTCTAATCTGTTTTTCCTGCAGTCTGAACAGCAAAAAGCACATGGAATTGGACATTTCTAGTCACATTTCAAGCCACCTTCATAGGTGGTTTTAAGTCAGATACAAATCTGATTCCTGGCAATGTGACTTGTGTCTGAACTGTCAAATCTGATTTATTTGCCCTCAAGTGGTTTTTAGGCTGTTGTTTGGCATATCTTGTTGCTTCCTAGCTACTCTGTTGACAGTTTGACAAGAACATGAGAGAGCTAACTAGCTTGTTAGTTGTTTACAAACAAATGAGTGAATGTGGTAGAAAGGTAAACAGCTAGCAAGTTGACTGCTGTGGCTAGCTAGTTGACTGTTGTGGCTAGCTAGTTGACTGCTGTGGCTAGCTAATTGACTGGTGTGACTAGCTAGCTGACTGCTGTGGCTAGCTAGTTGACTGTTGTGGCTAGCTAGTTGACTGTTGTGGCTAGCTAGTTGACTACTGTGATTAGCTAGTTGACTACTGTGATTAGCTAGTTGACTGCTGTGATTAGCTAGTTGACTGCTGTGGCTAGCTAGTTGACTACTGTGATTAGCTAGTTGACTGCTGTGGCTAGCTAGTTGACTGTTGTGGCTAGCTAGTTGACTACTGTGATTAGCTAGTTGACTACTGTGATTAGCTAGTTGACTGCTGTGATTAGCTAGTTGACTGCTGTGGCTAGCTAGTTGACTGTTGTGGCTAAGTAGTTGACTACTGTGATTAGCTAGTTGACTACTGTGATTAGCTAGTTGACTGCTGTGATTAGCTAGTTGACTGCTGTGGCTAGCTAGTTGACTACTGTGATTAGCTAGTTGACTACTGTGATTAGCTAGTTGACTGCTGTGGCTAGCTAGTTGACTACTGTGATTAGCTAGTTGACTGCTGTGATTAGCTAGTTGAATGTTGTGGCTAGCTAATTGACTACTGTGTATGTGGGAAACATCCCTGGCAGGCATTCAACTAGGCCTAAATTTAGCAGGGAGAACAACGACTTCCAGTTGTCCATTTTCAAAAATGCAGAATTAGTTGCAGGAAGAAAAACACACTGAAGTAATTAGTCTCCTTGGAATTCCCATTCATCAAAAATAGCAAGATGTTTCACATTTCGTAAGACTTGTTTGTGGTAAGCATGTATCTCTTCTTATTATCATCGAATAACAATCATTTTTATTTTTTTACTTTAATTTAACCTTTGTTTAACCAGGTAGACCAGTTGAGAACAAGTTCTCATTGACAACTGCGACCTGGCCAAGATAAAGCAAAGCAGTGCGACACAAACAACACAGAGTTACACAATAAACAAACGTACAGTCATGGGTAGAATAACATGGGTTGAATAACATGGGTATAATAACATGTGTTTAATAACATGGGTTGAATAACATGGGTAGAATAACATGGGTAGAATAACATTAATAACATGGGTAGAATAACATGGGTAGAATAACATGGGTAGAATAACATGGGTAGAATAACATGGGTAGAATAACATTAATAACATGGGTAGAATAACATGGGTAGAATAACATGGGTAGAATAACATATGTCCTATAAAAAAGGCTATTATGGTCAGATAAAATAGGATTAGATGAAGGCTAATACAAGTTTATAACAAAGTAATAATGTAATAGTAGCTGTGTTAGTGTTACTATATTACCATACGTTAATAGTCCCAGACTGACAGTGGGTCTAGTAGATAGGAGGCCTATTAGATCAGTACCATCACTATAAAACAGGGTTTTATGGCTTTGCAGAACCAAAACAACTCCAAATGGACCAAAGGAGGAAGAAAGCACAGCATTTCACTTCCTGGATTTCACTTTCCCCTCTGAACCAGAATAGAAAGTTAGGCAATATAATGAACCTGAACAGCGTGTGGGTAAACCACATGCAGCCAGCCCATGTCTGTGCCACCTTCTATGATCTGAGTATGATGAGCATGGTGGGTCAGTGGAAATCTGGGGTGTATTCACGACCTCTCAAACCCACACGGAAACCAGCAGAAGCAAACTGAAGGAAACGGGGAGGGACCAACATGAATTTGTCCAAAAGAAACTTTAATTTTTATTGAAAAGCATGTTTTTGTTCAAAGTTAATGCTTTCCGTTACAAACTGTTTGTTACATTTTTGTTTTGAATGAATAGACCTCTGGGTGTTAAGACCAGTGTCTCCCAATCCTGGTTCTGGAAACCCAAAGGGGAGCACTCACACATCTGATTCAAATCAAAGGTTTGGTGATGACTTGATTAGTTGAATCAAGTCTGACACGAAAACAGCACAAACTGTTATATAGACCTGAAAACACTGTTATATAGACATTACAACACTGTTATATAGACATTACAACACTGTTATATAGACATTATAACACTGTTATATAGACATTACAACACTGTTATATAGACATTATAACACTGTTATATAGACATTATAACACTGTTATATAGACATTACAACACTGTTATATAGACATTATAACACTAACTGTGAGAATCACACTGATTCATTCAGTGGAGACTATTGCAGCTCATACTGTAACTATCATGCATGTTGGTCCCAGTAGTTTCCTTTGGAAATGGTGAGTGTGGACCTAACCTCATCTGTTTCATACGGTTGGCTGCTGCCGGCTCCCACACTAAAGGACTGTTAGCAGGCTCCCACACTAAAGGACTGTTAGCAGGCTCCCACACTAAAGGACTGTTAGCAGACTCCCACACTAAAGGACAGTTAGCTGGCTCCCACACTAAAGGACTATTAGCAGACACTCTTATCCAGAGAGACTTACAGTTTAGTGTGTTCATCTGAAGATAGCAAGGTGGGACAAGTTCGACCTACCGGAACCAACAAGTTCACCGCACTTTGACATTTCAACATTGGCGTGCTTCTGCCTGGTTTGTTAGGCTGATATAGTTACAGCTTCGTCATTTAGCACATCCAACAGATTTAGCAGATTCATTTAGCAGATTTTTATCCAGAGGGACTCACAGGAGCAGATTAGGGTGAAGTGCTTTGCTCAATGGCACATCGAAAGCTTTTTCAACTAGTCTGCTCAGGGATTCGAAACCAGAGACCTTGACACTCACTGGCCCAACACTCTTCACCACTAGGCCACCCGTAATGACAAGAGGAAGTTAAGAGTGGAAATGATTTGTGTTAAATGGCTTCAGACCAGAGGCAGCAGGCCTTTTTCAGTAAAAATATCACTATCCTGGGCACTGCCTCTGTTTGATGAGTTGAGCAAAACGCTTATTTTTTTTGTAACCATCAGTATGGCTTTGAAACCAAACTGAAGTTCATTTTGTGCTGTGGTATTAGTGATGGTGAGGCTGATCTGTGGTATTAGTGATGGTGAGGCTGATCTGTGGTCTTAGTGATGGTGAGGCTGATCTGTGGTATTAGTGATGGTGAGGCTGATCTGTGGTATTAGTGATGGTGAGGCTGATCTGTGGTCTTAGTGATGGTGAGGCTGATCTGTGGTCTTAGTGATGGTGAGGCTGATCTGTGGTCTTAGTGATGGTGAGGCTGATCTGTGGTATTAGTGATGGTGAGGCTGATCTGTGGTCTTAGTGATGGTGAGGCTGATCTGTGGTATTAGTGATGGTGAGGCTGATCTGTGGTCTTAGTGATGGTGAGGCTGATCTGTGGTATTAGTGATGGTGAGGCTGATCTGTGGTCTTAGTGATGGTGAGGCTGATCTGTGGTATTAGTGATGGTGAGGCTGATCTGTGGTCTTAGTGATGGTGAGGCTGATCTGTGGTATTAGTGATGGTGAGGCTGATCTGTGGTATTAGTGATGGTGAGGCTGATCTGTGGTATTAGTGATGGTGAGGCTGATCTGTGGTATTAGTGATGGTGAGGCTGATCTGTGGTATTAGTGATGGTGAGGCTGATCTGTGGTATTAGTGATGGTGAGGCTGATCTGTGGTCTTAGTGATGGTGAGGCTGATCTGTGGTCTTAGTGATGGTGAGGCTGATCTGTGGTATTAGTGATGGTGAGGCTGATCTGTGGTATTAGTGATGGTGAGGCTGATCTGTGGTATTAGTGATGGTGAGGCTGATCTGTGGTGTCAATTCCGGTTCAAGAGGCAACCGGGTGCAAGATGAACGATCACTGCACTAGCAAACACTTGAGTGGAGAGAGAAGAACTGTGGTAAATCGAGCAGAGGATGGTGCATCGAGGGCAGGTCAGCGTGGTGCGCGCAAATTAAACTTGAGAGATTTTGAGTGTGACTTTTAGCGATTGTTCAAGTTGTGAAAATGGAAAGATTGTGAAAATGGAAAAGTTTAATGGATTAAAGAATTAAAAGCCATGTCCCTGTTGTTTGTCCTTCGGTTGAGGGGAGTCATCACTGGTGTCCCTCTATCTACGTCCACAGATGATTTTAAAGAACATGTGAAGGGAGGCAGAATGACTGAGACCAAAAGGTTGATCAGCAGGAAAGAGGGTCTAAGATGCAATTCTCACTATCAGTATCTGCAATTTGGCAGTACACCGAGACCTTGTTTTGAGAACGAAAGATATCTCAGTTTCAAGGTCTCAGCGCAGAGAGAAGAAGCCTCGTGAGGTATTGGTCTGTCACATGTTAAGAACCAGCATTTGTCATTTACATGAATGAAACAAAACGGTCATGATGAATTAATTATGCTAAATCATGCACATATAACTTGTCTGTGTATAGCTGTATATAAGAAACCTGCTGGGACTGCCCCAGGAGAGCTCCTGATTGACATGTGTACTATGGTGCATTGATTTGGTTGAAACTTCTCCAGCCTGCTGTCAATAAACAATGATTCATATTAAGATTGACTTTGAGTGTCCCTGTGTCAGAATTTCCAGAACAAACATCTCTGGTCAGACCTGATGAATTAATATCTTTCAACAGATACTATAAGACTTCCTCCCTGTACAGGATTCACCAGAGGAACGGATCTCTAACTCAGATGCTCTGATGTGGAACAAACGGAATA
Organism: Oncorhynchus masou masou; assembly: GCF_036934945.1. Taxonomy (NCBI): domain Eukaryota; kingdom Metazoa; phylum Chordata; class Actinopteri; order Salmoniformes; family Salmonidae; genus Oncorhynchus; species Oncorhynchus masou. Next base: position 5,693,279 of record NC_088212.1, on the reverse strand, counting down.
CGAAAGGCAGACACAACAATATAAAACCGGATTTGTTTGCAGCAGCCTTGCCTTAAAGGTCATAGGTTAGCTTTTGGGATCCGTTATTAGTTTAGACTAAGTCAATTATGTAAGGTATAATTAAAATGTTATTTCACAAGATTTTTTGGGTTGTTGAATTGTACATAAATGTATTTTTTGTTGGCTTGGTTTCCTTGTGTAGCATAAAGGAAGACTGTTATCACATGTAAAACCGTTGCCCCTTGATCTGGTCTTGGACCAGGGGACAATTGTAGAAAACACTGGTATCTCAACATCATATCCACAATAAGCCCTTATGAGCTTTAATGATCTGAAGGCAAGGTATCTGGTCATGACTTCATGGTTTGACAAGTACTTTCTAATTTCCCCCTCCCTCCCTCCTTGCCTCCGTCTCCATGCCTCCCTCCCTCGGTCTCCCTACCTGCCTCCGTCTCCCTCCCCGCCTGCCTCCATCTCCCTCCCTGCCTCCATCCGTACCTGCCTCCGTCTCCCTCCCTGCCTCCCTGCCACCTTCTCCATGCCTCCCTCCCTACCTGCCTCCGTCTCTCTCCCTACCTGCCTCCGTCTCCCTCCCTGCCTCCGTCTCCCTCCCCGCCTGCCTCCATCTCCCTCCCTGCCTCCTTCTCCATGCCTCCATCCGTACCTGCCTCCGTCTCCCTCCCTGCCTCCCTGCCTCCCTGCCACCTTCTCCATGCCTCCCTCCCTACCTGCCTCCGTCTCTCTCCCTGCCTCCCTACCTGCCTCAGTCTCCCTCCCTCCCTCCCTCCCTGCCTTCCTCCATCTCCCTCCCTCCCTACCTGCCTCCGTCTCCCTCCCTGCCTCCTTCTCCATGCCTCCCTCCCTCCCTGCCTCCGTCTCCATGCCTCCCTCCCCGCCTGCCTCCATCTCCCTCCCTCCCTACCTGCCTCTGTCTCCCTCCCTGCCTCCGTCTCCATGCCTCCCTCCCTGCCTGCCTCCATCTCCCTCCCTCCCTACCTGCCTCTGTCTCCCTCCCTGCCTCCGTCTCCATGCCTCCCTCCCCGCCTGCCTCCGTCTCCCTCCCTCTCTAATTTTGACAGGTGTATTATTCTGTATAAGATCGGTTTACCTGTTGTCAACCGAGATATCATTATCACTATCACTCAGGTCAAACTGCTTCCTGTATCAAGGTATTTACGCCCACACATGGACATATATTTGTGTTAGCTGAGCAAGCTATTACACTGAGCAAAAATATAAACACAACATGCAACAATTTAAAAGATTTTGCTGAGATACAGTCAATTGAAATAAATTCATTAGGCCCTAATCTATGGATTTCAAATGACTGGGAAAACAGATATGCATCTGTTGGTCACAGATACCTTAATAAAAAGTTAGGTGCGTGGATCAGAAAACCAATCAGTATCTGGTGTGACCACCATTTGCCTCATGCAGCGAGACACATCTCCCTCGCTTAGAGTTGATCAGGCTGTTGATTGTGGCTTGTGGAATGTTGTCCCACTCCACTTCAATGGCTGTTTTGAAGTTGCTGGATATTGGAACTGGAAAACTCTGTTGTACACATCAATCCAGAGCATCCCAATGGGTGACTTGTGTGGCGAGTATGCAGGCCATGGAAGAACTGGGACGTTTTCAGCTTCCAGGAATTGTGTCCAGATCCTTGTGACATGGGGCTGTGTATTATCATGCTGAAACATGAGGTGGTGGTGGAGGATGAATGTCACGACAATGGGCCTCAGGATCTCTTCACCGTATCTCTGTGCATTCAAATTGCCATTGATAAAATGCAATTGTATTTGAATTTCGGAACTTATGCCTGCCCATACCATAACCTCACCACCACCATGGGTCACTCTGTTCACAACGTTGACATCAGCAAACCAGTCGCCCACACGACGCCATACATGCTGTCTGCCATCTGCCCGGTACAGTTGATACCGGGATTAATCAGTGAAGAGCACACATCTCCAGCGAGGCCAGAGGCCGCCAAAGGTGAGCATTTGCCCACTGAAGTCGGTTACGACGCCGAACTGCAGTCAGCTCAAGACCCTGGTGAAGACGGCGAGGACTCAGATGTGCTTCCCTGAGGCAGTTTCTGACAGTTTGTGCAGAAATTATTTGGTTGTGCAAACCCACAGTTTCATCCGCAGTCCAGTTGGCTGGTCTCAGACGACCCCGCAGGTGAAGAAGCCGGTTGTGTGAGGTCCTGGGCTGGCGTGGTTACACGTGGTCTGTGGTTGTGGAGGTCCTGGGCTGGCGTGGTTACACGTGGTCTGCGGTTGTGGAGGTCCTGGGCTGGCGTGGTTACACGTGGTCTGCGGTTGTGGAGGTCCTGGGCTGGCGTGGTTACACGTGGTCTGCGGTTGTGTGGCCAGTTGGATGTAATGCAAAATGTTCTAAAACGATATTGGAGGCGACTTATGGTACAGAAATGTACATTAAAGTATCTGGCAACAGCTCTGGTGGTCATTCCTCCAGTCAGCATGCTAATTGCACGCTCCCTCAACACTTGAGACATCTGTGTGACAAAACGGCACATTTTAGAGTGGCCTTTTATTGTCCCCAGCAGAAGGTTGACCGGTGTAATGATCATGCTGTTTAATCAGCTTCTTGATATGCCACATCTGACAGGTGGATGGGATTATCTTGGCAAAGGAGAAAGGCTCACTAACAAGGATGTAAACACATTAGTGCACAACATTTGAGAGAAATTAGCTGTTTGTGTGTATGAAACATTTTTGGGATCTTTTATGTCAGCTCATGAAACATGGGACAAACACTTTACATGTTGCATTTATATTGCTGTTCAGCATAGTTCTTACATCTATTTTAAATATAGATTTTTTTTATCGTAGTTGTATTTAAAAAAAAACTTTTTTACTTATTTTAGTAAATAGCTTGTACGTACATGTAACAAATAACGTTTGAATTAGTGGCGGTATGTCAGCTCTCTCTGCGGGCTGTCACGGGTAATGGTCATCTGTATTGTGCAATGCTTTAATCAAGCACCAGAGGTCAAGTTGTCAAGTGTAAATCTCGTAACATTGATCAACCCGGATTAGTAATGGTGTCAAATCTGATTCAAAAGTCGAATTAGCACTAGAAAGATGAAACGTCATTGCTCGAGCAAACGCTGAGTTGAGAGAAGAAAATGGTCGAGTGAGAAGAGGCTGGGTCCCGCGGAGTGCACAGGCCAGTCAAGAGCACAAATTGGACTTGAACGCTTGCAAGTGTGTCTTAAACAGTACATGTTGTATTTTTTTAATTTAACCTTTATTTAAACAGTACATATAGAACTGTAAGAAAAAAAAAGTGATTCAAACGTATATTTTTATTTATTTTGAACGTATTAAATTTTCCACCAGCAATAGTCACTTGTTATTGTCAGGTTTTCGCTCTCAATTTCTCAAATTGCTTTCTCTCAAGTCTTGGCATCTTTGGGTTTGGATATCCGGTTGATGGGGGCGGGCTTAAAGGCGGGTGCGTGTCTAGAAACCTTTGATTGGTCTCTTCGCTGGAGTGAGAGAAGAACTGACAAATTACTGCCATCGGTGTTGTGATTGGCTTTGCGACTCACTTCAGTGTTGCCAATTTAGCGACGTTGTCGTTATATTTAGCAAGTATTCAGACCCCTCTAGCGACACATTTTCAAAAAAGCGACTAGAGACAAATCTAGCGACTTTTCCTGGTGTTATTGGAGACTTTTGGAGACTTTGACGTGAAAGCACGCATCGTTCTTACTCTTCTCAACGAGCAGCGTGTGCTGCCGTGGGCCCCACCCCGTCCCGGTCCCTTTCCTTACTGAGGAGTTGGCAACACACCAAGTGCCTGAGCAAAGTGAAAGTGAAAGTTGTGTCTCAGTATAGGACTGAGGTGTAGATTGTTCTGTAAAAACGTGGAGATATGCACATATAGTGATTATTAGAGTGGTTATGGATTTAAATCAACTATTTTGAATGTGAAGTGGAGGACGTGAAGACCAGTAAAGGTAAGAGGAGATATATCAGTATATAGTCCTGTTTTAAAACAATGAGGACTGGAGAAAGAATAAGGGATGTTTGTATCTGTGTGATTGAGCAAAAGAGAGAATTTGATGAATGGTAATGATGTAGATATGAATGTTTTCTCTTTTTATTGAGAAATGAGCCACACACCCCACCTTCTTCCCGGCTGTATGTAATAACACACTAAAATGTCTGGCTGACAATGTAAGAAATAACACTGGAATGTTGCCTCTGGGCCAGAATCACTTCCGCCTTCTCTATCGGCGCCATTTTATATATTGACGACGTCCCTCCTGGCTCGCTCATTAATGTCTTAATCTAAATTACTGATTGTCTCTTATCTGCTTGTCTTCCCATTATGCCATAGTTTGTTCATCTCAATTAACAGTAGAAACCACATTTGTTTATGCAAGTCATCCATATCAGCTATGTTTTTTTAAGCAGTAAATGAGGCTGAATGAACTGTTTCACTGAATGGGGCTCAATGAGAAATAGTTCATGACAAATCACCTTCTAAGACGACATGGTAATATTGTCTAGATAGAGAACGGCAGAGCAGCTGTAAACAAGCAGGGCAGGTGGTAATACGGGCAATTAACTTAAAAACAAACAGTTGAAATCAAATGCAGCTTTATATATCTACCTGTAAAACACAAGATCGAGCATCACTTGTATATTTTGTACTCAAAATAAAAAACATGACAAAATAAATCTATAACATTTACATTGAATTCAGTTGCAGAAAAGCCACCTATTGTAGTGATTTGCTGTTATACTGAACATCTACAGCTGGGTCAGAACATACTGGTTTGGGTTTGAGGATGAACAGGGTAAAACACTGTTGCCAGGGGCGACCACATGACACAGCATCGTGCCTTTTGTGAAAAGTAAAGTCTTGATTAACTTAAGGTGCTGACATGGATACTGTCTGTAAGTGCCCAGATTGTAATGGTTTTAACCCAAACTCAGTCTATACCCCCAGCCCTGTCCCCTGTCCCCTACACACCCTAACCCAAACTCAGTCTTTACCCCCAGCCCTGTCCCCTTCACACCCTAACCCAAACTCAGCCTTTACCCCCAGCCCTGTCCCCTGTCCCCTTCACACCCTAACCCAAAATCAGCCTTTAACCCCAGCCCTGTCCCCAACACACCCTAACCCAAACTCAGTCTATACCCCCAGCCCTGTCCCCTGTCCCCAACACACCCTAACCCAAAATCAGCCTTTACCCCCAGCCCTGTCCCCTTCACACCCTAACCCAAAATCAGCCTTTACCCCCAGCCCTGTCCCCTACACACCCTAACCCAAACTCAGTCTATACCCCCAGCCCTGTCCCCTGTCCCCTACACACCCTAACCCAAACCCAGTCTTTACCCCCAGCCCTGTCCCCTACACACCCTAACCCAAACTCAGTCTATACCCCCAGCCCTGTCCCCTACAAACCCTAACCCAAACTCAGCCTTTACCCCCAGCCCTGTCCCCTGTCCCCTACACACCCTAACCCAAACTCAGTCTATACCCCCAGCCCTGTCCCCTGTCCCCTACACACCCTTACCCAAACTCAGCCTTTACCCCCAGCCCTGTCCCCTGTCCCCTACACACCCTAACCCAAACTCAGCCCTTACCCCCAGCCCTGTCCCCTGTCCCCAACACACCCTAACCCAAACTCAGCCTTTACCCCCAGCCCTGTCCCCTGTCCCCTACAAACCCTAACCCCAAATCAGCCTTTACCCCCAGCCCTGTCCCCTACACACCCTAACCCAAACTCAGTCTATACCCCCAGCCCTGTCCCCTGTCCCCTACACACCCTAACCCAAACTCAGCCCTTACCCCCAGCCCTGTCCCCTGTCCCCTACTCACCCTAACCCAAACTCAGCCTTTACCCCCAGCCCTGTCCCCTGTCCCCTACAAACCCTAACCCAAACTCAGCCTTTACCCCCAGCCCTGTCCCCTGTCCCCTACAAACCCTAACCCAAACTCAGCCCTTACCCCCAGCCCTGTCCCCTGTCCCCTACTCACCCTAACCCAAACTCAGCCTTTACCCCCAGCCCTGTCCCCTGTCCCCTACAAACCCTAACCCCAAATCAGCCTTTACCCTCAGCCCTGTCCCCTACACACCCTAACCCAAACTCAGTCTATACCCCCAGCCCTGTCCCCTGTACACCCTAACCCAAACTCAGCCTTTACCCCCAGCCCTGTCCCCTACACACCCTAACCCAAACTCAGTCTATACCCCCAGCCCTGTCCCCTACAAACCCTAACCCAAACTCAGCCTTTACCCCCAGCCCTGTCCCCTGTTCACCCTAACCCAAACTCAGCCTTTACCCCCAGCCCTGTCCCTTGTCCCCTGTTCACCCTAACCCAAACTCAGTCTTTACCCCCAGCCTCCTAAATTGTATGTCTGACTTTCTGATTTGTAAATTCCCTGCAGTTCCCAACATTAACCAGCAGGTGGTAATGATACTCTCTTCTCAGACAGTAAATGACCACCAGTCAGCTACAGTTATTTTGTTCGGAGGGGATGGAAAATCATTGAGACTATTTGTCATGGAAGCAATTTCCCTCATTTACTCATGTGAATGTGTCCAAAGAGATAAGAGAAGCTAATATTGATAGACACTGTTAAATCTTTACAGCTCAGGATAATATGACTATAATTAAAGATCATCACTACCATCTGCTGGCTGGATCGGTCTTCTGATTTGAACCCTATTCTACACACTGCTAACCGTATGCCAAACCTTAAACCTAAATTAAGATCAGAAATGCACATTTCTGTTTTCATTACATTTTATGATAGGCCTGTAGACAATTTAGACTTTGTGACTGGGTTTTCTAATAACCAGAGAGGCTGGGGGGGAGGAGTTTACTCCAAATACCTGAGCAAAGGTGAAAGTGAAAGTTGTGTCTCAGTATAGGACTGAGGTGTAGATATGCACATATAGAGAATTTGATGGAAGGCAATGATGTAAATATGAATGTTTTCTCTTTTTATTGCAGTTAAAATGGCAGAGTCCAGAGTTCATAGTAAGTCAACATGCTATAATTAATGATGAACTTTTCTTTCATGTATCTGGGAGAACAGAACTAAACCAACTATTGAAAATGAAATGTGTTTGTGGTTTTATTTGTCTTTATGTGTAAATGTGTGTCTGGATGAAATGTGTTTGTAACATGAGGAGTTGTAGCTGAGTTTGTGTCTGTGAGAAACAGCTCTACTGCTCCACAGTGACCTCTCCCTCCAAACATCTCTTTATTATAGAACCCATTTAATCTAGTCGGACACAATATGGAAGAAAATCAACCTTTCAAGGGCTTATCAACAAATGTTATCCTTGTTGCCTCAGGGACTCAACCCAGCGACGTTTGGGTTACTGGTCCAATGCTCTTAAGTGTTCGGCAACCTGACAAACATGTCTGACTAATGGAAAGATACAGATCCTCTAATTTATTCTAATTTTATAATTTATTTTAGATACGCCTGTATCTGTACTTGATTGTATAGGTTTGAGGGTATTGGCATGTGGGTGTTAGGGTTAGGGCATGGGGGTAACAGGGCTGGGGTGTGTGGGTCATTGAGTTTAGGTGTTAGGGTTAGGGCATGGGGGTAACAGGGCTGGGGTGTGTGGGTCATTGAGTTTAGGTGTTAGGGTTAGGGCATGGGGGTAACAGGGCTGGGGTGTGTGGGTCATTGAGTTTAGGTGTTAGGGTTAGGGCATGGGGGTAACAGGGCTGGGGTGTGTGGGTCATTGAGTTTAGGTGTTAGGGTTAGGGAATGGGGGTAACAGGGCTGGGGTGTGTGGGTCATTGAGTTTAGGTGTTAGGGTTAGGGCATGGGGGTAACAGGGCTGGGGTGTGTGGGTCATTGAGTTTAGGTGTTAGGGTTAGGGCATGGGGGTAACAGGGCTGGGGTGTGTGGGTCATTGAGTTTAGGTGTTAGGGTTAGGGCATGGGGGTAACAGGGCTGGGTTGTGTGGGTCATTGAGTTTAGGTGTTAGGGTTAGGGCATGGGGGTAACAGGGCTGGGGTGTGTGGGTCATTGAGTTTAGGTGTTAGGGTTAGGGCATGGGGGTAACAGGGCTGGGGTGTGTGGGTCATTGAGTTTAGGTGTTAGGGTTAGGGCATGGGGGTAACAGGGCTGGGGTGTGTGGGTCATTGAGTTTAGGTGTTAGGGTTAGGGCATGGGGGTAACAGGGCTGGGGTGTGTGGGTCATTGAGTTTAGGTGTTAGGGTTAGGGAATGGGGGTAACAGGGCTGGGGTGTGTGGGTCATTGAGTTTAGGTGTTAGGGTTAGGGCATGGGGGTAACAGGGCTGGGGTGTGTGGGTCATTGAGTTTAGGTGTTAGGGTTAGGGCATGGGGGTAACAGGGCTGGGGTGTGTGGGTCATTGAGTTTAGGTGTTAGGGTTAGGGCATGGGGGTAACAGGGCTGGGGTGTGTGGGTCATTGAGTTTAGGTGTTAGGGTTAGGGCATGGGGGTAACAGGGCTGGGGTGTGTGGGTCATTGAGTTTAGGTGTTAGGGTTAGGGCATGGGGGTAACAGGGCTGGGGTGTGTGGGTCATTGAGTTTAGGTGTTAGGGTTAGGGCATGGGGGTAACAGGGCTGGGGTGTGTGGGTCATTGAGTTTAGGTGTTAGGGTTAGGGCATGGGGGTAACAGGGCTGGGGTGTGTGGGTCATTGAGTTTAGGTGTTAGGGTTAGGGCATGGGGGTAACAGGGCTGGGGTGTGTGGGTCATTGAGTTTAGGTGTTAGGGTTAGGGCATGGGGGTAACAGGGCTGGGGTGTGTGGGTCATTGAGTTTAGGTGTTAGGGTTAGGGCATGGGGGTAACAGGGCTGGGGTGTGTTAGGGTTAGGGCATGGGGGTCATTGAGTTTAGGTGTTAGGGTTAGGGCATGGGGGTAACAGGGCTGGGGTGTGTGGGTCATTGAGTTTAGGTGTTAGGGTTAGGGCATGGGGGTAACAGGGCTGGGGTGTGTGGGTCATTGAGTTTAGGTGTTAGGGTTAGGGCATGGGGGTAACAGGGCTGGGGTGTGTGGGTCATTGAGTTTAGGTGTTAGGGTTAGGGCATGGGGGTAACAGGGCTGGGGTCATTGAGTTTAGGTGTTAGGGTTAGGGCATGGGGGTAACAGGGCTGGGGTGTGTGGGTCATTGAGTTTAGGTGTTAGGGTTAGGGCATGGGGGTAACAGGGCTGGGGTGTGTGGGTCATTGAGTTTAGGTGTTAGGGTTAGGGCATGGGGGTAACAGGGCTGGGGTGTGTGGGTCATTGAGTTTAGGTGTTAGGGTTAGGGCATGGGGGTAACAGGGCTGGGGTGTGTGGGTCATTGAGTTTAGGTGTTAGGGTTAGGGCATGGGGGTAACAGGGCTGGGGTGTGTGGGTCATTGAGTTTAGGTGTTAGGGTTAGGGCATGGGGGTAACAGGGCTGGGGTGTGTGGGTCATTGAGTTTAGGTGTTAGGGTTAGGGCATGGGGGTAACAGGGCTGGGGTGTGTGGGTCATTGAGTTTAGGTGTTAGGGTTAGGGCATGGGGGTAACAGGGCTGGGGTGTGTGGGTCATTGAGTTTAGGTGTTAGGGTTAGGGCATGGGGGTAACAGGGCTGGGGTGTGTGGGTCATTGAGTTTAGGTGTTAGGGTTAGGGCATGGGGGTAACAGGGCTGGGGTGTGTGGGTCATTGAGTTTAGGTGTTAGGGTTAGGGCATGGGGGTAACAGGGCTGGGGTGTGTGGGTCATTGAGTTTAGGTGTTAGGGTTAGGGCATGGGGGTAACAGGGCTGGGGTGTGTGGGTCATTGAGTTTAGGTGTTAGGGTTAGGGCATGGGGGTAACAGGGCTGGGGTGTGTGGGTCATTGAGTTTAGGTGTTAGGGTTAGGGCATGGGGGTAACAGGGCTGGGGTGTGTGGGTCATTGAGTTTAGGTGTTAGGGTTAGGGCATGGGGGTAACAGGGCTGGGGTGTGTGGGTCATTGAGTTTAGGTGTTAGGGTTAGGGCATGGGGGTAACAGGGCTGGGGTGTGTGGGTCATTGAGTTTAGGTGTTAGGGTTAGGGCATGGGGGTAACAGGGCTGGGGTGTGTGGGTCATTGAGTTTAGGTGTTAGGGTTAGGGCATGGGGGTAACAGGGCTGGGGTGTGTGGGTCATTGAGTTTAGGTGTTAGGGTTAGGGCATGGGGGTAACAGGGCTGGGGTGTGTGGGTCATTGAGTTTAGGTGTTAGGGTTAGGGCATGGGGGTAACAGGGCTGGGGTGTGTGGGTCATTGAGTTTAGGTGTTAGGGTTAGGGCATGGGGGTAACAGGGCTGGGGTGTGTGGGTCATTGAGTTTAGGTGTTAGGGTTAGGGCATGGGGGTAACAGGGCTGGGGTGTGTGGGTCATTGAGTTTAGGTGTTAGGGTTAGGGCATGGGGGTAACAGGGCTGGGGTGTGTGGGTCATTGAGTTTAGGTGTTAGGGTTAGGGCATGGGGGTAACAGGGCTGGGGTGTGTGGGTCATTGAGTTTAGGTGTTAGGGTTAGGGCATGGGGGTAACAGGGCTGGGGTGTGTGGGTCATTGAGTTTAGGTGTTAGGGTTAGGGCATGGGGGTAACAGGGCTGGGGTGTGTGGGTCATTGAGTTTAGGTGTTAGGGTTAGGGCATGGGGGTAACAGGGCTGGGGTGTGTGGGTCATTGAGTTTAGGTGTTAGGGTTAGGGCATGGGGGTAACAGGGCTGGGGTGTGTGGGTCATTGAGTTTAGGTGTTAGGGTTAGGGCATGGGGGTAACAGGGCTGGGGTGTGTGGGTCATTGAGTTTAGGTGTTAGGGTTAGGGGGCATGGGGGTAACAGGGCTGGGGTGTGTGGGTCATTGAGTTTAGGTGTTAGGGTTAGGGCATGGGGGTAACAGGGCTGGGGTGTGTGGGTCATTGAGTTTAGGTGTTAGGGTTAGGGCATGGGGGTAACAGGGCTGGGGTGTGTGGGTCATTGAGTTTAGGTGTTAGGGTTAGGGCATGGGGGTAACAGGGCTGGGGTGTGTGGGTCATTGAGTTTAGGTGTTAGGGTTAGGGCATGGGGGTAACAGGGCTGGGGTGTGTGGGTCATTGAGTTTAGGTGTTAGGGTTAGGGCATGGGGGTAACAGGGCTGGGGTGTGTGGGTCATTGAGTTTAGGTGTTAGGGTTAGGGCATGGGGGTAACAGGGCTGGGGTGTGTGGGTCATTGAGTTTAGGTGTTAGGGTTAGGGCATGGGGGTAACAGGGCTGGGGTGTGTGGGTCATTGAGTTTAGGTGTTAGGGTTAGGGCATGGGGGTAACAGGGCTGGGGTGTGTGGGTCATTGAGTTTAGGTGTTAGGGTTAGGGCATGGGGGTAACAGGGCTGGGGTGTGTGGGTCATTGAGTTTAGGTGTTAGGGTTAGGGCATGGGGGTAACAGGGCTGGGGTGTGTGGGTCATTGAGTTTAGGTGTTAGGGTTAGGGCATGGGGGTAACAGGGCTGGGGTGTGTGGGTCATTGAGTTTAGGTGTTAGGTTAGGGCATGGGGGTAACAGGGCTGGGGTGTGTGGGTCATTGAGTTTAGGTGTTAGGGTTAGGGCATGGGGGTAACAGGGCTGGGGTGTGTGGGTCATTGAGTTTAGGTGTTAGGGTTAGGGCATGGGGGTAACAGGGCTGGGGTGTGTGGGTCATTGAGTTTAGGTGTTAGGGTTAGGGCATGAGGGGTTAACAGGGCTGGGGTGTGTGGGTCATTGAGTTTAGGTGTTAGGGTTAGGGCATGGGGGTAACAGGGCTGGGGTGTGTGGGTCATTGAGTTTAGGTGTTAGGGTTAGGGCATGGGGGTAACAGGGCTGGGGTGTGTGGGTCATTGAGTTTAGGTGTTAGGGTTAGGGCATGGGGGTAACAGGGCTGGGGTGTGTGGGTCATTGAGTTTAGGTGTTAGGGTTAGGGCATGGGGGTAACAGGGCTGGGGTGTGTGGGTCATTGAGTTTAGGTGTTAGGGTTAGGGCATGGGGGTAACAGGGCTGGGGTGTGTGGGTCATTGAGTTTAGGTGTTAGGGTTAGGGCATGGGGGTAACAGGGCTGGGGTGTGTGGGTCATTGAGTTTAGGTGTTAGGGTTAGGGCAGGGGGGTAACAGGGCTGGGGTGTGTGGGTCATTGAGTTTAGGTGTTAGGGTTAGGGCATGGGGGTAACAGGGCTGGGGTGTGTGGGTCATTGAGTTTAGGTGTTAGGGTTAGGGCATGGGGGTAACAGGGCTGGGGTGTGTGGGTCATTGAGTTTAGGTGTTAGGGTTAGGGCATGGGGGTAACAGGGCTGGGGTGTGTGGGTCATTGAGTTTAGGTGTTAGGGTTAGGGCATGGGGGTAACAGGGCTGGGGTGTGTGGGTCATTGAGTTTAGGTGTTACAGGGTTAGGGCATGGGGGTAACAGGGCTGGGGTGTGTGGGTCATTGAGTTTAGGTGTTAGGGTTAGGGCATGGGGGTAACAGGGCTGGGGTGTGTGGGTCATTGAGTTTAGGTGTTAGGGTTAGGGCATGGGGGTAACAGGGCTGGGGTGTGTGGGTCATTGAGTTTAGGTGTTAGGGTTAGGGCATGGGGGTAACAGGGCTGGGGTGTGTGGGTCATTGAGTTTAGGTGTTAGGGTTAGGGCATGGGGGTAACAGGGCTGGGGTGTGTGGGTCATTGAGTTTAGGTGTTAGGGTTAGGGCATGGGGGTAACAGGGCTGGGGTGTGTGGGTCATTGAGTTTAGGTGTTAGGGTTAGGGCATGGGGGTAACAGGGCTGGGGTGTGTGGGTCATTGAGTTTAGGTGTTAGGGTTAGGGCATGGGGGTAACAGGGCTGGGGTGTGTGGGTCATTGAGTTTAGGTGTTAGGGTTAGGGCATGGGGGTAACAGGGCTGGGGTGTGTGGGTCATTGAGTTTAGGTGTTAGGGTTAGGGCATGGGGGTAACAGGGCTGGGGTGTGTGGGTCATTGAGTTTAGGTGTTAGGGTTAGGGCATGGGGGTAACAGGGCTGGGGTGTGTGGGTCATTGAGTTTAGGTGTTAGGGTTAGGGCATGGGGGTAACAGGGCTGGGGTGTGTGGGTCATTGAGTTTAGGTGTTAGGGTTAGGGCATGGGGGTAACAGGGCTGGGGTGTGTGGGTCATTGAGTTTAGGTGTTAGGGTTAGGGCATGGGGGTAACAGGGCTGGGGTGTGTGGGTCATTGAGTTTAGGTGTTAGGGTTAGGGCATGGGGGTAACAGGGCTGGGGTGTGTGGGTCATTGAGTTTAGGTGTTAGGGTTAGGGCATGGGGGTAACAGGGCTGGGGTGTGTGGGTCATTGAGTTTAGGTGTTAGGGTTAGGGCATGGGGGTAACAGGGCTGGGGTGTGGGCTGGGTGTAGGGTTAGGGCATGGGGGTCATTGAGTTTAGGTGTTAGGGTTAGGGCATGGGGGTAACAGGGCTGGGGTGTGTGGGTCATTGAGTTTAGGTGTTAGGGTTAGGGCATGGGGGTAACAGGGCTGGGGTGTGTGGGTCATTGAGTTTAGGTGTTAGGGTTAGGGCATGGGGGTAACAGGGCTGGGGTGTGTGGGTCATTGAGTTTAGGTGTTAGGGTTAGGGCATGGGGTAACAGGGCTGGGGTGTGTGGGTCATTGAGTTTAGGTGTTAGGGTTAGGGCATGGGGGTAACAGGGCTGGGGTGTGTGGGTCATTGAGTTTAGGTGTTAGGGTTAGGGCATGGGGGTAACAGGGCTGGGGTGTGTGGGTCATTGAGTTTAGGTGTTAGGGTTAGGGCATGGGGGTAACAGGGCTGGGGTGTGTGGGTCATTGAGTTTAGGTGTTAGGGTTAGGGCATGGGGGTAACAGGGCTGGGGTGTGTGGGTCATTGAGTTTAGGTGTTAGGGTTAGGGCATGGGGGTAACAGGGCTGGGGTGTGTGGGTCATTGAGTTTAGGTGTTAGGGTTAGGGCATGGGGGTAACAGGGCTGGGGTGTGTGGGTCATTGAGTTTAGGTGTTAGGGTTAGGGCATGGGGGTAACAGGGCTGGGGTGTGTGGGTCATTGAGTTTAGGTGTTAGGGTTAGGGCATGGGGGTAACAGGGCTGGGGTGTGTGGGTCATTGAGTTTAGGTGTTAGGGTTAGGGCATGGGGGTAACAGGGCTGGGGTGTGTGGGTCATTGAGTTTAGGTGTTAGGGTTAGGGCATGGGGGTAACAGGGCTGGGGTGTGTGGGTCATTGAGTTTAGGTGTTAGGGTTAGGGCATGGGGGTAACAGGGCTGGGGTGTGTGGGTCATTGAGTTTAGGTGTTAGGGTTAGGGCATGGGGGTAACAGGGCTGGGGTGTGTGGGTCATTGAGTTTAGGTGTTAGGGTTAGGGCATGGGGGTAACAGGGCTGGGGTGTGTGGGTCATTGAGTTTAGGTGTTAGGGTTAGGGCATGGGGGTAACAGGGCTGGGGTGTGTGGGTCATTGAGTTTAGGTGTTAGGGTTAGGGCAT